>NW_009734616.1:0-6266 GCF_000703405.1 Apaloderma vittatum | reverse complement strand
CAGAGCCAGGCTCTTTTCAGCGGCATCCAATAAAAGGACAAGGGGCAATGGGTTCAAGCTGGAACATAGGAGGTTCCACAAAAATATTAGAAAAAACTTTTTCACTGTGAGAGTGCCAGAGCACTGGCACAGGCTGCCCAGGGAGCTTGTGGAGTCTCCTTCTTTGGAGACCTTCAAAATCCACCTAGATGCGTTCCTGTGCGATCTACTGTAGGTGATCCTGCTCTGGCAGGGGGGCTGGACTAGATGATCTTTTGAGGTCCCTTCCAATCCCTGACGTTCTGTGATTCTGTGTTCCACCTCTGACTAGTATCTCGGAGGAACTGAGTGTCTGTGTTTCAATAAGTCATTTTGGTCTCTGCCTTACAGTCTGGAGAAAGGAAAATTGTAGTTGTTCTACAAGTTCACAGGGGTAGAACAGAGTCAGAATTTCTTATGTTTGTGTTTTTCTAATGGGCTAATTAAGGTGCTAACATTTGTCACAGCAGAGTTCAGCTTTATTAGATCACTAATAGTAAATCATTATCTTAAAACACTTTCAGAAAGCAGTCAGAAGTATTAATAAGATGTAGAAATCTAAGCAGATTATTAATAAGATGTAGAAATCTAAGCAGAGTCAGAAGCAAATTTTCATCTGCTTTTAATGCTTTTTTGAAGACAAGATTCTAACTTATTAATAAGGCACACTTTCCTGTAATGGCTCAAAAGCTATCCTTGTAGATCAGTCAGAAATTCAGCAGTTAGAACAGGGAATTCAATTTGATTTGGAATTGGTTTTGGAGAAAGTGTTTGGTTTTGTTTGTTTTGCCAATACAGATGCCTGGAGAAAAATATATATAAAAATGAGAGTTTTGAAGTAGTGAATTTGCAGGCATATATGAGATCCTGCTGGAGAGAAGGTATTACCTTACACACCTATGGAGTTTTTTGTTCCAAAGATAAGGACTGAGCTTTCTTTTTAAAGACAAAATATATTTCCAAGAATCTCAGACAATGGCCTGATTCGAGCAGCTAAAGCTGAATCCATAACAAAATTCATCCACATTAACAACACATTAACTTTGCCCTTGTCACCACCATGTTATGCATTCACCTTTAGCAACAAAAAAAGCTGGACCAAAGCTGAGAAGCAAGAGCCTTTCTGCATACCAATCCCTGGCAGTAACTCTAAACATCAGGTGTTATCACTGCTAGTAGCAGGCACTGTCTGCAAAAACATTCTGTAAATTCAGAAAGTGCAGTCTCTTAGAAGAGACTGGGCTGAGAACTAAAAATCACTGAACAGCATTGGTTCTGTTTAGCTCAAGCCAGGACAGAACTCTAACCATAACACTACCCTAATATCAAATTCATGCTGAGCCTGACGACCACAGCTCCCTGTGTGTTACAGGTAAGAGACATCTGGAACCAGTATGACTGCTGTGCCGTGCTCGCCTTGGCATGCTCTTTCCATCACAGGTTTCCTTGGAGATGGGGGCTTTTTTCTTCTCTGAACCTAACACTAAACCTAAGATCAAATTCACACTGAGGCTGATGACCACAGCTCCCTGGGTGATCCAGGCAAGAAAGTTCTTCAAGAAGCAATAGTTTTGCAGTGCTGTGCTCACTGTGGCATGTGTTTTGCATGCCAAGTGTTCTTGGAGCAAGGGAATTGGTCCTTCTCTGAACCATAAAACTAACCATAATGTTGTATTCAAATTTAAGTTTTAAAGAGCTAATTGATTAATGAATGCTAATCATTATTTTAATTAAATTAGTTTGTTGATAAGGATAAGAAATATAAAAAACCTCATTCATGCTAAGAAGTCACAGATGCAGACCTTATGAAAATGGCTAGAGTTAGAGCTGGTACAAGTTGCAAAACTGGCATGGAATGTTTTGTACTTAGCAAAGCCAGATCTGTAGCACTGCACCTGCACCTTAATAATACTAGCATATTTCATTTAGACAGATCAACATACACGGGCATGCCTCCCTATCTTTTGTGTGCTTTGTGATCAAGTGTGGTCTCACCACAATGACCAACGGTTGTATGGAAATAAGATATATGAATATTAACAATGGCTGAACCAATCATTATAAAGGTCAAAATTAATAGCGGTCATTGTATGCATGTTTATGTTAAAATATGTTAAAGATCATAATTTTGCATAAAAAGTGTATAAATAGGCTGAATTTTTGTGATATATCTGAAGCATTGGGTGGTTTCCATGCTTCCCAGCACTGCAATAAAGAAGTGCCTGCTTATCTATGTGTAGATAAGTTTTGTTGTTTTTGTGACCTTTCCCTTTTTTAAACTGCAACAATAGTACTAACATCTAGTTCGTGATGAAGCTGAAGACCAGAACACTGAGGATGGGCCGGGAAAGAAATGTATTGTGGGACCAGTATGCATTCTGTGACATGCTTAACTTGGCATGCTTTTTCCATCCTAACTGTGCTTGGAGCTGGTAGATTTTTGCTTCCCTGAACCATAACCCGAATATCAAATTCACACTGAGGCTGACGAGAGAGCTCCCTGGGTGATCCAGGTTAGAAACGTCTTATGGGAGCAATAGATATGCAGTGCCATGTTTGCCTTGGCATGCATTTTACATACCAAATGTCCTTGGAGCTGGGGGGCTTTGTGCTTCTCTGAACCCTAACCCTTAATATCTGATTTCTGCTTAAAATGTACACCAGATACTGAGGATGGACCAGAAACGAAATGTATCATGGGACCAGTATGGGTGTCATGACGTACTCACCTTGGCAAGACTTTTGCATCCAAAATGTCTTTGAGATTGGGGACTTTGTGCTTCTCTCAAAACTAACCGTAACCCTAATATCAAATTCATGTTCAGGATGCTGACTCAAGCACCCAGGCAGGCCCAGATGAGAAATATCTTCAGGAACTAATAGGTGTGCAGTGCCTTGGCATGCATTTTGAGGCTTTGTTCTTTTGTGAACTTTAACCCTAACCTAAAGACTAAATTCATGCTGAACCTGATAATTACAGTTCCCTTGGTGTTCCAGGTAAGAGACATATTCTGTGACCATTATGACGGCTATGCCATACTCAACTTGGCATGCTTTTTCCATGACAGATGTCCTTGGAGCAAAGACTATGTGCTTCTCTGAAGCCTAACTCTAGTATCAAATTCACCCTGAGGCTGACAACCAGAGCTCCCTGGGTGATCCAGCCAAGAAAGGTTTTCTGTGACCAATAGATTTGCAGTGGCGTTCTCACCTTGGCATGCTATTGGCATGACAAGTGTCCCTGGAGCTGGGGGCTTTGTCTGTCTCTGAACTCGAACCCTAATATCAAATTCACTCTGATTACTGCAGAGACCAGATTCAAGGCAGGTAGGATTGCACTGAGGAAGGGTCTGTGTTAAGCTCTTTTCTGGGCTTTTTTGAAGCTGGGAAAAGTGCTTGGGCTGTGCTGGGGGCTAGCAGCTTGTGGACGGCTGCTGAGCCAGCAGAGGCAGAGCCAGCACACTCGCAGTAAAATTTAAACGACTATTAACATGCCAAATGGTCATTGCTGCGGAAACCAGCAAGGGCAGGTAAGACTGCATGGGGGAAGGGATCTGAAGAAAAAAGGCCAACAAAACCCTCTTTTTCTGAGCTTTTTTGAAGCCAGGAAAATTGCTAGGCGTGTGCCGGGGGCTGGCATCTTGTGGGTGAACTGCTGAGCTAGCAGGGACGGAGCCAGGCTACCAGGCTATAAGAAGCCTCATGGAGGGCAGCAATTAGTCCCTGCTCACAGAGCGAGCAAACAGTGTGTGCTTATGCTTTGGTGGGTGCCGCAGCTGGCAGCAGCTCATACGCCAGGGTGCTGAACCTCTGCCAGTGTACAAGGTAAGTTCAGTCTAAGTGGTCCTAAATGACCCTCGAGTCACAAGGGGTCAGTCACTTGTAGAGATCCAGCCATAGTTGCTACCTGGCTGAAGGCTGTTGTTAGCAAAACACCCAGGCAGAGGCCCCATGCAAACATGTAGGTGTCCAAGCCTCTGGCTGCAGAGAGTGCTGGAGCCTGGCACTTGCAATGGAGGGTAGTGGAGACAATACCTGTGTTAGATGTGAACAAGCGAATGATCTGTTTACCCTGGTGGCTGAGCTGAAGGATCAAGTGGAGAGGTTGAGGAGTATTGGTGAGTGTGAGAGAGAGACTGACTGGTGGATCCACTCCCTGAGCACTGGAACAGGCTGCTCAGAGAGGTTGTGGAGTCTGCTTCTCTGGAGACTTTCAAAATCCACCTGTATGCATTCCTGTGTGGCCTGCCCTTGGGGATTGTGCTCTGGCAGTGGCTTTGGACTAGATGATCCCTAGAGGTCCCTTCCAACCCCTAACGTTCTATCATTCTATGATCACAACTGGCTCCAAAAAGAAAAGCAGATGGGTCATAGTTGTGAGTCACTCTCTACTGAGGGTGGCAGAGGAGCCAATATGCCATCCGGACCCACTTCACAGGGAAGTCTGCTACCTCTCTGGGGCATGGGTTAGGGATGTGTTGCACGAACTTCCTACCCTAGTAAATCCCTCTGATTATTACCTCCTTTTAGTATTTCAGGTGGATGGTGATAAAGTGGGTAGAAGGAGCCCAAAATCAATTAAAAGAGATTTTAAAGCCTTGAGACAGCTGCTTAAGGGATTAGGAGTGCGAGCTGTGTTCTACTTTATCCCTTCAGTAGCAATCATGAATGAGGAAATTAACAGGAAGAGACAAGAGATTCAACTGATGGCTCCCAGACTGGTGTTATCAGCAAAGCTTTGGGTTTTTTGACCACCTGGCCTGCTGGTGCCAGGTGGTATGCACCTGTGCCAGAGAGAGAAAAGGATTTTGGGGCAGGAGTTAGCAAGGCTCGTTGACAGGCCTTTAAATTAGATATGAAGGGGAAAGGGGAGATAACTGGGCCTGTTAGGAACAAGCCGAAAGGAAGCATGCCAGGGCTCATAGGATGGTGGACTAGCAAGGACTCTTGCTCTGCCATTTCATTTGAGCCAGATCTGTGTGGCAGCAAAGATGTAAGTGTTATTGATGGATTACAGATAGGAGGGAGAGCACCTGAGGGACTGAAGAAGGAATTACCTGTCCCCAAGTCACCCGCAATGAGGACCCAACTGAAGTGCCTCTATGTGAATGTGTGTAGTATGAGGAATAAGCAAGAGAGATACATGCTTGCCTGCAGGGCTATGATATCATTGGCATCACAGAAACATGGTGAGATGACACCTGTGACTGGAGTGTGGGAATTGAATGATATCAGTTGTTTAGGAGGGACAGGCAGGGAAGAAGGGGAGGGGGTGTTGCCCTTATATCAGTGACAGGTTGGAGTCCACAGAGCTCTATTTGCAGATGGATGAGGAAATGACTGAGACTTTATAGGTCAAGATTAAAGGGAAGGCATGGGCAGGTGACATTGTAATGGGCATCTGCTACAGGGCACCTGACCAGCATGACAGATGGGATGAGTCTCTCTGCAGACAGATAGAAGCAGCCTCGCATTCACAAGTCCTGGTCCTAATGAGAGACTTCAACCATCCTGATATCTGTTGGAGTAACAAGACAGCAAGGCACAAGCAATCCAGGAGGTTCCTGTAATGCATTGATGACAACTTCCTTCTCCAAGTGGTATAAGAGCCTACAAGAAGACGTGCTTTGCTCGACCTTGTTCTTACCAACAAGGAGGTGCTCATGGTTAGCATGTAGTTCATGGGTAGCCTTGGCTGCAGCAACCATGAAATGGTGGAGTTCAGAATTTAGGGCATTGAGAAAGGAGAGCAGTAAGCTCACAACTCTGGATTTCAGGAAGAGGGGCCCAGGTAAGATGGTTATGATTCAAGGATCCCCTCCTTCAAGCCCAAGAGCTATGCATTCCGACAAAGAGGAAAGCTGGTAAAAACACTGAGTGGCCTGCATGGATGAACAAGGAGCTGCTGGACACTCTCAAATACAAACAAAGTAGCCTATAGGGCATGCAAGAGAGGACAGACAACCTGGGAGGATTACAGAGAAGCTGACCAAGTAGCCAGAGATCAGATTAGGAAAGCCAAAGCCCTGTTGGAATTAAATCTGGCTAGGGATGTCAAGGACAATAACAAAGGCTTCAATAGATATACGAAAGGAAGACTAGGGAAAATGTGGGACCACTCTGGAAGGAAACAGGGTATCTGGCTGTCCTGGGTTTGAACTAAAACCCAATCCTATTTAGTGATTTTTACTTTCCAATTTAGTTTCTTCTAAAAGATTGTACTTTCTGAAGTTAGCAGCATGTTTTTG
>NW_009734615.1:1015-34287 GCF_000703405.1 Apaloderma vittatum | reverse complement strand
AATGTAAATGTAAATGTAAATATAAATGTAAATATAAATATAATCTCCATGCCTTTTTACCTCCAATATAGCCCCAGTCATTTCCTGCTGTGCTGTATCTCATAGAACTGTGTCTCATGGACAAAATCTGGACAATCTTGGCAGCGTAGAGTCAAATTCCTAATTTTTAGCTAACGTGCACTCTTAGTGTTAGATTGTGATTGTGGCCAGTGTACAGAGTGATGAATTTGGAATACAGAGTATCTAGTTGGATCTCTGCTACATTTTCACTAGTGTAACGAAGGACTCCAGCTCAATGCCCAAATAAAATCGTGGTTAATTCTCTATCAGTCTAGTCAAATAATCCTTACATTTGAATCTGGTTTTACAGTTTGCACTAGGATGTCAGTTGTGATTTCAGCATCAGGCCTACTCCAAGCGACAATACAGCTAGGCAATACTCTATTTCCTGTAAGTCTCCCAAACTTTTGACAGACTTCACAGTCTGGATAATACTGTTCTACATACCTGTAGTTGTTTTTTTTTTCTTTGAAGTATTTTATTAACTTTTTCATTTGAAACTCAAAGGATATACAGACTCAGAAATGTACCTTAGCAGGTTCACTTTTCATTAGTACTAAATGTGTTATCACACAACAGTGAAGAAAATGCATCATGCAGACAATCACAGCAATAAGCATCTCTTCTCTCTCAGGTAGCCAGGTGACATTTCATGTATGGAAACTGTTAAAACAGGATGTTAAAGCAGATTTGATTTACTTTCTAGCTACTTAAAATAGAGCGCTATTGTCACTATTTTGGCAATTAAAATTTGAAAGTGGCAGGCATCTCCTAACCTGGAGACTGCTCTATCAAACTAAAGAAGACTAAGTATAAATCTTAACAAAAAGGAGACTGTTTTTAGCAATTTATGAACTTTTACAAAGCAATCTCTTGCTTTAACAGGTGGTAGGTGAAGTTTCTATTATGATTAGAAACAAAAGCAGACTGTGAGATTTAGATCATGAGTTTTCAACGTGCTTTTCCCCTCAGCCCCTCAAATGAAGGAAATTTTTATGTAGGGTACACTGTAGTGTACCCCATGTCTGAACTGCTGGAATATTTTCCAGCAACAAGAAATTATTTACAGAAGGTCTTGTCTGTTATTTATGAGATGGACAATGAAGACAGGGCTCTTGACTGTAGAATTACCACATAGGAGAGCTTACCTGTAGGCGCTCTGCTGGTTAATCAGATCTATTACGTCCCTTCTGGTCTAATGCAAAAATCTATGAGGTTAAGACTCCTGTGGTCAATGAATTCCAGGCTGATGTGAATTTATATTGTTATTCTGTGTTATTAATGAAGAAAAAAAAAGTTACGCTGACTAAGTTGTGGACAATACTGAGTATGTGCATTGTTTGGTGGTAAATAAAAGTTTTAGTGGAATTTTAGTTGCTAATTAATTTTGTAGGTTAGCCTAAATGATGTCTTCGTAAAAGTGGAACTTTAAAATATCTGGAAAATTCTAAACTGATGAGAATCTTCTAGGTGCTTGCATATTTAGAATTGACAAAACACAGTGGAGTTCCTAAATTGATTCTAACAAGAATTTATCCAATTTAATGTTTTTATTACTGGAAGAATTACCACATCTTCTCTATCCTATCACTGCCTTCTGTCTTGTGCCTTCTTTTCCCAAATCTTGTTATTTTAGTGTATTTTTACTCCATGGTGCTGAAGATCTTTTAACATAGGACTGCTTCTTTTTCTGTGGATATATAATACAATGACCTTGATGGAAATGGACTAAACTGACTGTAAAGTATCATAAAATTACTGGACATATTGCTTTCTCTGAGATGCTTTTCTTGAACAGGGAAATGTTATGCATGACAAAAGAACATTTGAAGATAAATTCTTATGAGAAAGGAAGAATTCTGCACAAGGACCCTTAAAATAATAAGCTACATAATGGTAAATGTAGCCACTGGACATGCACCAAGTCTTTATGCATATGCCAATCTACAATACTGAAGTAAAAGACAGAGTAGAAGTATTTACATATGCTATGAGAGAAGTCTTGCACTGGGAAGTCGGCAAGTGTAGGCTTCCTGAAGGGAACTGATTTAAATGGAAAGTAGTATAACTGGAACATGGGAAAGTTTTCCTTATTCAGAAGTGTATTCCTTTTACAAAAAACCCAAGCAACCTAAGCCTCCAAATGTGAAAAATAACAATACATCTTTATTACTTCACCTAGGTCTGCTCTCTGTCAACATATAGACATTGTGAGACACAGCTGAAAAGTCAAAGCTGCATCAGTTATACTTGCTTTCTGCAGCTGTACAATTAAAATTGTTCAGGATCAAAAAAGAGAGTGAATTGCATATCTTTCTTACCAAACAAGAAGTATTAACAAAAGGTCTCAGGAGGGATTATCAATCAACATTCATGAAGCCAAAGAAGTTTTGATTTAAGTGATCAATACTGACTTCTTCCAAGAACTAAACTTAATATGGAAAAAAAGACCAAGTTTTCTAAAATTGTTCTTTATCTTTACCCTCTAACTTTATTAAGTCATTTCAGAAACCCAGTTTCCATCCTTCAGTTCTGCTGTTACCAGAGTCTGCCACCTTTGGAAGAAGTTTTATATTGTAGATGGCCAATAAAACCAGTCATCAGTGGAAGATTCTTCATTGAAGCTTAAGGAAATGACTTTCTAATGTACTAAGATGCCAGGCTATTCAAGGCTTTGTAAATGTGATAAAAACCAACTTGAACTGCAGCCAGAAAGGAATTGGGACCAAATGTGGAACACGATGCAATAAACTTGGAGCAGATTTTTTTTCAGTTTTAGCAATGTTATTTCTACATGAAAAGTCTGCTAGAAAATAGGCAAATACTCTTTCTTGTAGGATTCATGTGTCCTGTGGATTGTCCAAACAGTGAATGAGCTTGTATCTTTTTTTTTCTCTTGTTCTTCGCCATCATTTAACAATCAAGAAGCATTTGCCATCAAACTTAACAATCTCAAGCAATATTGAGGAGGACAGTCTCCAAATCCAGTTTTCATGTCATTCCAGTCTTTGACACATAACTGCCCCTGTGGATAGGAAGCATTAAGACATGCTTGGTTACCCCTGGAGATACATCCCAATGTTAAGCAGATGGAGTCAAGCTTTTGAGTTTTCTAGTACAACTGAGAGCCTGGAATTTTAATATATTCCTACTTAGATCCTTGGCTTTCAAATTACTTTCTTCTCTGGTTTCCTTAGATGTCATTCTAGAATAAATTTCTCATAGGCAATTGTATCTCCTTAGACATAAATGCCCAACAAGCATGAGATACAAGGAAAGATTGGGTGGCTTCATCCAAACATACAGAACTGCATATTGACCAGATTTATAGCTGAGATGCTATTTCAGCATCAAACATCTAAGTATCCTTTGTTATTTGTTGTTAGAAAAGGATCACTGAACAAAACCTTTTAATAGAGACTCCCGCAGCTCATGTTGGAGAGGTGTGACTGAGGGCTTCAGGTTACAAACCATTGACTCTTAGCAGCCTCACATTTGCACATGGTAGAGGCCCCAGAGAGAATCTTTTAATTCTTAGCGAGCTGGAACATGGGTCTGTCTAGGGATGGCAATGGATTACCATTAATTTACAGTGTGTAATTGCATTTTATATTTTCAGGTTACCTATGTCGTTTAGGAGAGTAGCATGTGATTTAGGTCATGCCTGCAGTTTAAGTAAATCTGGCTAGGTAATATACAAGCTAGTGTTTTGTGGACTTGGGTTTTTAAAGTCATTAGGAGCTAGGATTGTTGACAAGTGACAAAGGCAAATATTTAATCATTGCTTAAAGAAATGCCATATTTTTGTGTGAATTACTGGGAGGTAGATCAATGACATACAGGACAGTAGCAGGAAAGAAAGTATTTTTCATTTGCTGGCTAATTTACTGTCGGTCATTGCCTAAAAAGACTGCAGGTCGAGTTACATCAGTCTGTCAGATCAGGTAGATGAAATGTTTATTCTACTAAATCTAATCTTGCCCTTGCCTGCTGAGCCTGGGGTTGAGAAGCAAGGACAGTACCAATAATGCAGTAATTACCAGACTCATCCTATCAGCTCAGAGAGGTGTAACCTCAACTCATTGCAGCAGACATAAAGCAAACTGCAAACTGCTCTGCTTCAGAAAGAACTTTACAGCAACCACAGTTCTAGCCTAGAGGCTTAGATGCTCTGTGATGCATGTTGATGTTTTCTGGAGAGCTCTAGATAGGTCTTTTATTGTAAAGGTGCTTAAAAACAGTAGAGTCCCTTCTGAAAACATACACACAATTTTTAGTAGTCTATTTTATATCCATGTTCTTAGATTTTCATATCACTGAAAATCCCACAAACAAACTTTTCTAATGAAAATGTCCTGTATGAAAACAGATGCTAAAATGGAGACTAATGTAACAGCAAACTTTGGTCAAGCAATATTTACACCTATAAACTTAGAAGCCTGTGGGCATTTCCCTTTTAGATATTTGTTTTAAAAATACAAACGTACTGAAGATAACCCAATGGACACCGTATTTAAAGTGTTTATTTTACATTTCATGGAAATAAATCATAAATGTATTCATTTATATGTACTTATTCAAAAAAGTCAGAAACGTTTTCATTCTCTTGTTCTGTTTCTTACATGCATAGACTTAGAAAATTTAGAAAAGACCAGTCAGGGCATGTCTATCCTGCCTCCCACACAGTGTATCTGCTAACGTTGCTTTACCTGTTTTTAAAAACTTTCCAATTTCTTGACATACCGTATTTAACTGATATTCTGGAATCTAACAGCTCTCTGCTCTTATTAATTCCTTAGTTTTCAGTTCCATGGGATTACTTCCAACTGTTCGCATTTACAGAAAATCTGCTCTATTTTTTGATCTTTCAAATGGTTTTGGAAATAACATGTTTTAGTATAAAATATAAAGCTAATAATCTTCAATAGGTTGCTAATTTGTCCCTGAAAACATGCTTGTTGTTTCTTTCTATTACAAATTTTAATACAACTTACTTTTTCCTAAATGTTATCTGGATATTCTGTCTCATTTTTCTACTTCTTCTGCTCTTTCTTCCCACTGATTAATTTCAAATGCCAGCAGGGATTAATAGCTGACTCCTTTCAAGGGAGAAGATGTCGGATTTTGGATAAAAAATAAGGGTTCCAAAGAATGGAAATATGACTACTCATTAATGGAAAGGGAATCTGAATTTACAGTCGTCTGATCTCAATGATTTTTGCCAGAGCTAGGAAGAGTTCGGATGGTTTCCTCTTCTCTTTGTACATTCTCCATAATCTGCAATAAATTATGGAAAATAATTACAAAGTAGACTGGAAATTACATAAATTTATTTATTCCAAACTCAGCAGATTGTTGAGCGGTAGGTCCAGAAATGCTAGAATCACAGGTAATGGGGTTACAGGCTTTGATTAATTTCTCTAAAAGATCACTGCTACTCTTTTGGACAGTCCTTTCCATGGGAGCTCACATGCAAAATGCCATCAGGAAACATGAATTAAAGCTGTATCTTTATATGAGTGATTTTTTCCATTAAAAGCTGGTATTCAGAGAGGAGAGCAGGTAAATCCAGGTCATGGACTCCATGACTTTTCCAAATGGCTC
This sequence comes from Apaloderma vittatum, assembly GCF_000703405.1. NCBI lineage: Eukaryota > Metazoa > Chordata > Aves > Trogoniformes > Trogonidae > Apaloderma > Apaloderma vittatum. The sequence goes on along the minus strand of NW_009734615.1, from coordinate 28,623 downwards.
TTAACATATGATCTTAAAATGTGTTTGTCTTTCTCGTTGGTGACATGTGAATCTGAAATCAGCAGCAGCTTGCACATAAAAATTGAACAAAGTTAATGCCACAGAATCCAGCTGCTTCTCTGTTTCAATCCTCCTTCTGAAAAACAGTTTTACTGCTAACCTTGCTTTATAGTCTTTTTCTTTGACCAAATTAGATTTTGAGCTGTGAAAGTGTCTTGTTGAATATCAATCATATGGGAAGGGAATCTCTCAAGCGCAGCATAGGAAACTATTTAAAGGATAATAGCATCTTCTGCATTTGGGTATAAGCTGATTGTTAAAGTGGAAAAGAAACGCTGCCCTTGTGGATACCATTGCATAATTGCTTCTTGCATTATGACGACTGGCACCTTCCTCTGCAATACAGTAATGGCGGACTACCAGATCAGTAGTCTGATCTGCCATGACAACTCTTTATGTTCTGATATATGTGACCTGTCAGTATCTATACTGAAACAATAAAAAATTAAGCTATTGGTAAGTGAAGACTACAGCATGTGGAAAGAGTTTTCTAACAGAACGTGATTCAGTTGTCAGCGTGCAGTGAACCACCATTGTGGAAATGAAGCGATACATGGCAGCAATCTACATAGAGCAATTCACCATAACAATTGTTCAGTTTTATTTACTTAGTTATATGAGAAAGCACTACTGTATGAAACAAAGATAAGGCAGCTCTTTTAGAGAGACAAAACTTCAACTGGGAAACTGTTTGGGGTTGGGGGTAATTAAAAAATTAGCAACAGTTATGCAATTGGTAAAAAATTCTCAGTACTTCCTACAAAAATATTTAGAATCCATAAAAATTGATTGGCATAAATGCATATAGATATATATGGAAGCTATGTACGTGGTATCTGATGCACATAGCTGTTTTTCTCTATTTGAGAACCACTAAAAGTCTTTGTAATCGGAATGTAGTTGCATGAATGTATGTGTAGATGACTTGTCTATTTGAAGAGCTCTGATCTGTGAAATGCCGAGTGCTGTAAGGTTCTGTCAACTTTCAGAACAGATTTCTACAGGGGCTCTAAACATTGAACAAAAGACATCATTGGTGTAGCTGATTTTGCTTTTGAAGTGATCCATTTTTGTTAAAAACATAGCAAAATCCAACATCTGATACTGCATCAGATATCACATGCTTTAAGGACTGGCAGCTCTTGCTAACTGCATGAGGAGGAGTCAAGAAACAAAAAAAATGCCTGAAAAACATTGCAAATACAAGTACTGATAAGTACTGAATCTTATTTAGGGCATTGCTTTGCTAATCACTTTTCAGAGACCAAAGAGTTTCTAATTTGTCACAAGAGGTTTTTATTAGATGCCTCCTCTTTGATGTGACCGTCTGTTATTTCCTATTGCATTATAGTTGCTTGAGTCAAACAGTTCATGCTAGGTCCTGTCCTGTTGTCCAGCCATGGCTTCAGAGACTTCATAAATGCAACATGCAACTGCCTGTTCTGGAAAGACTACGTACTGAAAATACTGCTTAAGAGGAAGATTTGATTTTAACTTGCGCTAGCAGATATTTGGCTTGATTAAGAAAAAGGAAAGATAGTTCTCTTCTGTCATAGAGAATATTATTGTATTCCTTAAAGGCAAGAAAATTTAAAATGATAGTAAATAAGGCAGTTTTACAATATTTATTTTAAAAGAATGGGTTTACACATTATAAATGCTTTAGAGACATGAATAATATATAGCAGGTGCCATTGAGGAATCTGACCTAATTGCTTGTATTCTTTCTAGGTATTTTCCCATCATTTAAATTAAGAAAAAAATGTTTTCATATATTGTTAGATCTTTTTTATTATTCTTAATCTTTTTATTCACTTTACAAAGATAAGAGTAAAACTACTATTACAGAAATAAACATGCGTAACATGTAACATGGATTTGACATAATAGGATTGATTGTCTGGGGCTGAATACTGAGGTACATTGGATTTTAGAATAATGGAATTCAATGCTTAACTCTTCCACAAAAATTATGTATGTGACCTTGGTTAAGTCGGTTTGGCCCTGGTCCAGCAAAACATTAAATGTTTGTGCAATAAGAAACTAGCGTTTATATAGTTGAAGGTACAGCTAAGTTTGTCTCTTCCTCTTAGTTTTTTATAGTTCGGGCAATAAAAGCCCAAAAGACCTTTCAGTGTGTATAAACTCTGTCTAGCACAACAGAGTTGCTTGTCCCCGCTGATTTCAAGGAAATGCTGTTACACATCCTGCGTACTGCACTCCCATTGACCCTAATGGAAATGTTTGCATGAATAATTTGAGCTCTTTGTGTATAGTCACATAGGGAAATGGTGTTGCCCTGGGAAAGAAGAATGGCTCCTCCTTTCCTTGCCAGATACGCCTCCTTCATTGTGGCAGGCTTGATCTCTCAGTGTAGCTTTTTATTCTCGGACCTTAGTGTCAAAAAGCTTCTTTTTTTGTTGCTGGATTTTCTTTAATTTGTTCCCAGATGTCTGATGCAACCAATGGCAATAAAAGAAGTCAAATAAAGAAAATTAGAATTCTATCAGAATCCACAGAAACAATTCCCTGAGCTGTCTATTGGCTTAAATAACTGTGGAAGTAATTTGCCAAAAGGCATCTAATTTAAAAAGTAAAATCAGCTATAGCAGTGGTGTCAATTTTGTTTTTCCTGCCTCATTATCTCAGCAATTATGTTGATTTAGTGCTTTTTTTTTTTGGTGTATGTTGTGTGGTTCAGTTATTAAATAATGAGTGAATATGCTGTTTGAGTATGTACCACAAAATGGTATAGATGTGTTGTGATAAATATAAAACTAGAGGAAAAACGAAGAAGTACAAACCAGTTTAAAGCTCATTTAAAAAATAGGTGTCCTAACTGTCAATGAAATTTTCACAATTCATGTCTACAAATCTGAATTCTGTGAATGTTTTCTGTATTTTTAATTACTTATAGTAACAGTGTCTCTAACAACATGCCTGTTGGTGCATTCGGATTCTACAGTGAAAGTTTGTCTCAGAAGTGCCGATAAGTAGAAATCATTTATACAATTACTCACATGCAAATCCCTTTTCATTTATATATATCTATGTCTTTGGAACAATAGTGAGACGAGATGTATGAAATTAGACTAGGTGAGAACAAGAAACAAATTATTTACACCTTAACAATCAATTTGTCTTTGTGCATCAGTTTCTCTAGAAACTCCAGTTTTATGTCTTCCTCATGGACCCCTTTGTAACACACTCTGTAGGGCAGTTTTAGTTGAAATAACAGTTTCCATTCTGCAGAGGGGAATTGCCTTTCGTAAGTTGATTCATTGGCTCCCTGAGGCAGGTAAGTCACTGTGCCAAGGGGACAGGGACAAGCGAGTGTTTCTAGGTTGGACATGCTGAAGGAAGATGAAGGGGGTCAGTGAGTGTTCCTCCAGTGAGGTTTGTAGAGCAGAGCGTGAATGTACGCTGTACGTCAAGAACTGCTGGGCGTCACTAACCTGGATGCTTTCCCTTTAAGCATAACACAACAGTTCCAGTGGAGAAAGTTAAGTGCCTGAACAGAGGATTTTTTAGAAACAAATGGTTCAAGAAAGAGTAAAAAATATTAGAGTATAAAGGAAGAGTATTAAAATAGGGAAAAAACTAAGTTGCAGGAAGATTGCATCACTTTCAAACTGCTGTAGAAATAGATACCTTGGTCAGAGAAGACAGCAGCAGGCTCTCTGCCTCTGTGTATAAAGGTGCATGTGCTGGAATACTACTTATTATGGTAATTTTATTTTGAAAATTAACCTAGTTCTGGTGTTCTGCTAGTGAATCAGTTATATTTAAAGATAGCACTGATGCAAGTTATATCTTCCTAATCTCTCCTCCATCCTGCTGCTGAGTGGGCTGTGTGGTACAGCTGCTGGCTAAGGTCAATCCACCACAAGAAGAAAGGGGTGGGAATGGGGAAGAAAAGGAGAGGCCTCATTAGTACAAAGTTTCAGACTCCGTCTATGGTGTGGAAATATCTGTATGGATAGTCTACTAAGACAAAATGTAGGAAACTCTTGATTTTATTACTGTATTTTTTACCAGAATACAAAATATTCCTAATGTGCAGGAAACCCCAATTTTTGTGATTTGCGTTCTGGCAGTGCCAGCTGCAAAAAACATCTTATAGTAAGAAAAGTATATGAATACCACAGTTGCAGATCAGGAAGAGGCTTGAGATATAGCATGTTACATTTACATAAACTTACATGTTAAATTATTTTAAAATTGGTATTAGTGTAAGAATTATAAACAGACTTGATGAATGGCCAAAGCACCACATTTAGGATTAAAAGGAGGTTATGCTGGAAGGAGAAATGTAATACTGGAGAAGGAATAATAATGAAGCTGCTCAGTTGAGATAGTAAACGGTTTTGTGTCATATTTTTGTTAAGAACTAAGGGATAAAATTATGCCCAAAGATAGAAAAGACTGAATTCCTCAAAGGACTTGCAAATATGTGCAAAGAGCTAACTACCTTGCTTGTAGAAATGGATTTCAATTTAGTGATATAAAATGTGAAGTCCTAATTTAGGTGGATAAAATGAAGAATATTTGCTATCAACTGGGAGATTAGCTGTTCAAAATGCCACTGGCAGAGAAGACTCAAATATTAGTAACAATATGATAGATTTGACTGTCTGATGCAAAAAAATCTTTGATGAGGGTTGGGCAGAGATAGAGAGATGTGGGTCCACCCTATAAGATCTAGGTACAATGCTATAGACTGTTCTCACTGTGTACAGTGCTTCTTTTTGAGAAAGATTAATTAACACTGAATATAAGCCAGAAAAAAAAAAACAAACCACCTTGCTCAGGCAAACAGTCTATGATGACATCTTTTTTATTCTAAGAAAGGAGGAGTAAGATAACTTTTTTTTTTAGCTTAACAAAGCAAAGACTTGGAGGAAATGTAGTTGCTGGATATAGATGTATTGGTTGAAAAACACCAGAGAGGGAAAACAACCATTTACCCAGAAGGAAAATTTGTCATAAGAACAACTGGGTCATAATTATATTTAGGCAGGATATCAGATGTTTCTAAATGTCAGATGTTTGAGGTTCATTAGTGTCCTTCCAGGAAAAGTAATGGCAGTAAAAATCCCTCTCTCCCCAGCTAGTTTTGGGGATGTTCTTTAATCAGCTTATGAAGAGGATTGTGTGATATAGCTAACTGATAGCGGGGGCTGAATTTGTTAATTTAGGAAGTCCATTTAGTATCTTGTCATATATGTCGATAGTTTCTTCTGGCTGCCATAAGCAGGTAAGCACACTGTCTTAGCTGTATGACAGGTATTTATACTGTCTCACAGAGAGCTGTCATGCTGTCAACATTATCTGTAATGAAACCTCTCATTGCTTAGAAGGCTCAGAAATGGAAATTGTAATTGTTATCACTCAATATTCAATTTTCCACTGCTAGGAAGTGTGCCTTATCTTTAGTTCTTAGCATCTGGAAGCTTGTAGCCTAATCAAGAGGCTTAACTGTTATTTCTTTTTCAGTTTCTACATTTTTCTGGCCTGTTGGACATTTTGACTCTAAAAGAGTCTGAGACACGCAATGGGAGATGTAAAGCCCATATAACAAAGAAGGCAGGCTGCAGCTTTTCCATTTAGTGTTTTAGTCAGACTTTTCTTTGGAAGTCGCAGCCATCTTAGAAAGCCCAAGCTAAGTGCACAATGGCTGGGAACATTTTTCCCCTCGTTTTTATGTAGTAGACTCTTCCCTGTAGCACCACTGCTTAGTAAGGTTCCCAAAGCAACGTCCTCTTAAATATACAGAGAGGGCTTTACCTAAACATACCTACAAATCGAAGGTGACTAAATAGAAATGCTCTTGACTTACTGTTACATCTGTGTACTAAGTTCAGTTATTTTTAGTGAATGCCTTTTAGACAGCAGCTGGTGCTAGGCATCTTTAGCAGAAGAGAGAGTGTTCCAGAAATGATGGTGTGTCTGAGCTAAGCTCTTAGTCCAGTAGGGCTTTGAATATCCTTAGAAATGATCTTCTCTTTGGTTATGTAGAGGAATCTGGGAAAACTTACAAATTGCTAGATAAGCAAATTGTGTTGTCTCAGTTCTTTCTCATGTCTGCAAAAAATTAGTAAGGCAGATTTTTAAGGTGTTCTGAGTGGAGGCACGGTCCACTGTCCTAAAGTGATTTATAAAGGTGTGTATATGAGAAATACAGAAGGTATTAAGGTCCCCATGTGTTGCCTGATCTAATTGAGAGATGTCCCTGCCCGTGACAGGGAGGTTGGATTAAATGATCTCTAAGGTCCCTTCCAGCCCAGTCCATTCTATGATTCTGTGATTCTATGATTCTATTTGTAGGTCCTTGTGATGAAAATCTACAACTGGGTTTTCCCACCAAGCAATCCCCTATGATAAGAGTGTATTCTTTTCCTCTTTATTTAAGTTGAACATTTGGATGTCTTATCCTCTGGGGTAATTTGCTCGTTAGATTAAGTTGCTGATGGCACCTTTTCTTGAGTTGGGGGAGAGAATTTTTCTTTAAATAAGTAGTTTAATTTAAGTAGTGTACTTTAGATAACGGAAGAAAGAGCAGCTAACAGATACGTAGACTAGTGAGGCTATTTAAAATACAAGCTTTATGGTAAAGTAAGAAAATATTATCAGTGGCTGTAGTCAGGAAGCACAATGCTGAACGGACAGAAAAATTGACTTGTAAATAGGTCTTTGGGAGGTTATAACTCAAGTTACATGTATTATTCATGTAGTAATAAAGCCTGGAATCTCCATTTGGAGATAAATATTTAATTGTGCAAGGCACTGCACAGGTGAAATACAGGAGGGTGTCCCTTTTCCCAACTGCCTTTCAATCTAATGAGAAAACATGCAGCAAAGAAAAATGGGCCTGCACCATAATAATGAGCATTTTGAAGTCATAGTTTAAGGTTTCTGAAGACACAACAATATCTTTGGAATTTTAGTTTCTACATTTTAGCATTTGGTATGTCCTGTTAGTGAGGTATGTCTGTATTTTACGGGAACTGAGCAAAATGTACCTCAAAGGACAAGCGGGTGCAAGTGCCATGAAAGTTTTCAGGTGGGTCATCTGCAGGATTCCTACTCCTTTTAGACTGGATTTGTTAGACACAGTCTATTTCTTGTCCACAACTATTGGCTTTGTTTTAGGTCAGTATTTAGCATTTATTTAGATGGGTTATTATTTTTTTTTTTGAGTATTTCTAATGCCAGGGAGCTGTTAATACAGTGCAAGTCAGATGTGCAGTGACCCTGCAGAGTCTGATTTACCTGCTCATATCCTGCTCTCTCAGTGATTTGCATGGATATTCTGCTAAGAACAGCCACTGAGATAGTCTGGCAGCCAAATAATCCTTGTCATTCGTTTTGTGGCCTGCTATCTGTTAAAAGGACAGGGAAAAATAAGAATGAAAGCAGTTAAAAGCTCTGGTTTTGGTTGCTTGTTTTTATTTATATTTTATTCCTTTCAGCTGCTGTTACAAATGCCTTATTATTCAGCCTAGAGTATAGAAGCTTGTAATTTAGGACACATGACAATGAATGGTAGATAATCTCCATAAGAAGCATAGGGCATCACCAAGAGTACGTTCTATCTACACTAATTAATACAGGAAAATTTACAAAGAAGTAGACCACTGTCTCAGCTTTACCTCAAGTTTTTCACAGGAGAGGCATTCAATAACCCAATCTTTCACTCACCATCTCTTTCTTTGAGTGGGCCTTAACAATAGCTTTGGGTCATTTGAAAATATAACCACTGCTAAACTACAGAAGCTGTACCCTCTCTTTCACCAGTCTGTGGGCATGGTTCAGGTGAATTAATTATCTGGGTAAGCAGGACTGCCGTCCCTCTGTCCTCTGTTAGTGCTAGTGGAGGCTGGGGAAGGGTGAATGCCATCCACAGTGCAGTGTGGCATTAATGTACTCCTTCTATGGAATGGCTTAGGATACAAGGCTTAATGGGCAGGAAAATGCCCTCCTCTCTTGATTGCTGCACTTACGCATTTCTCTGAGGCACTTATGGCACTAGAAAATGCAAGCTATAATCCAAGAAATACAGTGATATAAATAAATCCCTAGAGAAAAGTTTTGCTGACATTGCCTGCAAATAGTGCTATTATCCATAAATGGAGGAAGCAAATGGGGAAAGCATGGGTGAAATGTTTTGTGGTTATTCTGTTTAGCACTTTATATGTCTATGTATTTCCCATCTTTGTCATCATAATTGCAAGGAGTTGCCCTGAATGAATCATCAATTACTAGGTATGACTGGATGTGACCAGGGTAGGGAGCAATGTTAAATATTGATCATTTGTGTATCAGGTGGCATTATAAGACCATGACAAGAAAAAGGTGTATTATTTCTCCCTTAAAACAAGACACAAAGATACTTGATACAAGGGCAGGGTATTAATCAGACAAGTGCCGTAGTACCTCTGTAAGGTCCCATTTAAAGAGCTCTTGCTTCCACTTGTATGGTACATAGCTGGCACTCGTTAATCAGCTCTTGCAGATGAGAAGTTATTTTGTGATTTTAACTTTTTTTTTTGAGAAAGAGGCATAACCACATGCTTCCAAGACGTTTATGTTACTGTGCTGATGGCTCATACAATGCTGCCAATTGTTCTGTTTACTGAAGCATCTCTGGCCTCAGCATCTGTGGGCTGCTTTCTCTGCCTGGCTGCATGAAATATACTGGGGTGATAACATCAGGCGTTCTTTTTTTGTTTCTGATTTGGCTCTTGTGTGCTTACAAATGTCCTGTGACATTTATACCTACTCAAAACTGTAAAAGTTTTTTTCAGCTGTATCAGAAATGCTGATTTAAGTAGGATTGGCATAAAGGTTTCTGGATATGGTCTTTTGAAGCTACTTCCAGGGTTTTTCCTCTAACAAAGAACAGAACAATTCCCAAGTGCTCTAAACATGGCAAGACCATCTGCTGACTTCAGAAATAAGCTTAGTAATGGTGATGTCTTTTTGCTCTATATCCTGGAACCAGAGAGTGCTTAAATTGTTTTTCCTTTTTTTTCTTTTTTTTTTTTTTAAATTAATTTCAAGTGAATTCTCATATGTGCATTTTGGATTTGCATACATGTCAAGTGGCATTTGTAATGGTCATTTTAGCTTGTCTAGAAAAAGACATAGGAGTTGGAAAAGGGGATGATGGGTACAGAGAGGGCAAGAGCAAGATTACAGTGTCACTATTCTGGTCTGGAAAAATGTCCAGTCACTGACTAGTTCTTGTCTGCCTCTCTCCTGGTAAATGTCACTGTGCAGACACTGAGGAGACAGTTAGAATGCTTAGTAGTTTATTTTGAGTTAATGGGCTGATGGGAGTAGAAACTGTGCAACATGATTAAGAAAGCTTTTTTTTCTTTGCAGAAGCATCGGTTATTTAAAACACAGTCATACCATAGGAAAAGAGGAAGAAAAGTGGACTCAGTTAATGGGAAACTCCTATACACAGTTTTCAGGAACACAGAGGGATAGGAAAACAAGTACAACTCCTATCTGCAAGTGCATTTTGGCTACTTTATGTATCACAATGACTGTAGCTCCATACAGAATTGATCTACACCATACATTTGAAAAGAAAACCCTAAAGAGTAGGCATACATTTTTTTGGCCAAACGTCCCAAAAAACTGTTGATAAGAGACTTGGGAAAAAAAAGTCCTGTATAAATCCTGTCATCTTGAAGGCAATGAAATATCAATGAGGATAGCGCAGTACAGATGGGCTGGAGAGGAAAAGCCATCTTTCATTCAAAGCCCATAAGATCCCTTCACTCTTAAAATTCCGAACACTTTCAGAAAACAGACTGAAGGAAGAATCAAATAGAGTTTTATGACTTCATAACTTTTACAAGTCCCTTTAACGCTCTCCATTATTATCCACTCTTCAAAGACAGCCTGTGGCATTACAGAGTATCAAAGGAAGAGTCTGAAGAAAGCAAGCTTTGAGAACCAATTTCTAGAAAGCAGTAGCGCAAAACACATTTATAGGTTAACTTATAAAGACTCTGATACAAGGATTGATTTGGAGAGGATCAGCATGCCTTCATGACATTCACTGATGACAAATCACCTGTCAGAAGTCCTTGGGGAATGTACATGCAGCTAAAATAAGTACACGCATCCTAGTACGAATGATGTCTATAGCCAAAGTTGGCAGATAATAGCGTACTTACATTGCTACATCTTCAGAAAAAGTCAGGGTAAGTAATAACTGACTACAAACTCTGGAGTTCCAGATTGCCCCTGAACACTGTAGTCGCAGCGCAAGAAGTCCTTAAGAGGACTACACGGTATCTTCCTATTTCTCCCCTTTTCAGGACAAAAGCTGTGCTTGAGAAATTAATGTGGGATGTTTTAGACTCATAGAATAGCCTAGGCTGGAAGGGACCTTAGAGGTCGTTTAATCCAACCTCCCTGTCATGGATACAGTTTTCCTTTCAGTTTTTAATAATTTCATTATAGTATATGTGCTTTACTGCAATGTTAGATAGTTTCCATTGAAAATTTATTCATTTCTTTCCCTCCCAGCTCCTGCTTCATTGTCCCTTGCTATAGATATATTTTGGTAAGCAGGGATTGGTCAGTATTGTGGAGTTGTTCTTGTCATGGGTTGACTTATTTAAAGGAAAGCTTGTCTTCCCATATTCTCTAAAGATGCCTGGACTCTGAAATCATCTAATCTCCTCTGCAATATTCATAACTAGATCCTTCTGATTAACCATGGTCTATCCTTAGCTCTCGTGTATGTCACCCTGACCTCTGAAATCTGTATTATATGTCAGCCAAGTGCAATACCTTTAAAGGAAAGATTTTAATAGTAAGAGGAGCAAGGTAAGAGTATATATGCATGTGCATGTATGTGTTGTGGGAGACATGGATCAAAGGAATGAATTTTTATCCAGTCCCCCTATCATTAAAAGCAAGCTCTGCCTGGCTCATGAGGTAACTTCCAGTCCTTTGCATATTCCTAGTTTGAAGAGCAGCTTCGTATTACAGTTCTTTTATAAAAACATTGGCATAAGATTTTTTTTGCACTAACACAGTAACAATAATCATAGTAGCACCTTTGTCAGGGGTATGTGGAAGTCTTTGTTGCAGAAAGAGTTGGTATATGCAATTTACTGTAATGACTGACAAATGGATTGACTGAAGCAAGTAAACAGACTGGGAAGAAAGAATATGTGACCTAGAGTTTTATGTCTACAAGCCATTAAATTCCCCTGTTCAGGTGTGTGCCAGTGGGGCAGGGAAGGAAGGAAAAAGATGAGAATGACCCCAGTGAGTACCTGTAGCAAAGCCAGTTGTTGGGCTGTGAGATATAAGCTCCCTAAGAACTTTTGTCTTGAGCATCAGAGCTAGGGCCCTGGAAATGCTTCTAGGTGAGTGTGGCTCAGCTCATGGCCTGTGCAATGCTTTCATCTGGCTTACTGCTGGAGGAGACAGGGAGCACCTGTTGAAGGGATGAAGGTAGCCCACATGGCTGAACCAGCCCTCCTGCGTCTGCCACAGAGAGACAGGCAGTGGTGATTGTTGTTGCGAAAGGTGGGTGACTGCCAAGTCTACCTGACTCTCTGGGTGAGGCTGTGACAGGAACAGGAGGGTGCATTTGGTGATCGTGACTAGGACAGGTAGCGGATTTGGAGTGAGAGTGGGGTTTGTGGAGCTCAGAGACAGACACGTCTGCAGGTGGATAGGTGGGAAGAGGAGAGCTGCTTCCCAAAGGCTGAATCTGGCCACAGTAGAGCTGAACGCTGGAATGCTTTCTGCAGTATCCTGCCAAATATGCCGGAGGAGGCAGTGTCATTTTCCTCCTCTTCTTGCATCACATGGATCTGCCAGACCAAGTAAAAAGAAGCTCCAGGAGGTAAGTCTTGAATGAACTTTGACTTCATATAAGCACTGGTAAAGTAAAGGCAATGGACACTGCCCCCCTGTACACAACCTGTGTGGAATCAGTGGGAATCAAGGATCAGGGGTGTCCCTGCCCATGGCAGGGGGGTTGGAACTAAGTGATCTTCAAGATCCCTTCCAACACACACCATTCTGTGATTCTGTGATTCTGTGATTCTGTGATTCTGTGATTCCATTTGACCCTTCATGATCAATTTTCCATGCTTCTTACTTTAGTACAATGTGGGCCGGCTAGGAGACTCAGCTGCCAGAATGGTTTCTTGAAGGAAGAGCCTACACCACTTGCAAACATCTCTTCCTTGCCTTCTGAGAGTTCTTTTTGTTCTGCTTTGCTCCACTTGTACTTGCTAAATGCTGGACTGTAATTGTAATAGGAAGCTGTTAAGAGAGACATGAATTTGAGTGATCCAGTGTGGATTTACTAAGAAGTCCTTGTGGAAGCCAGGCACATCCTGAAGCTGTAGATTGAGGCAGAAAATAACAGTTGTTATTTAAAAATATGAATCCAAGACACAGACGAAAACTTCTCCTCTTCAATTTGCGGTCTTGATTGGGAAACTACAAATGCTGAAGAAGAGGAGATATTAATTGGTTTTTACTAACAACAGGACAAAATGTTTGTTTTTTTTAAACACAAGACTCTTAGCTTTTTGAAACAATTATTTGGATATTTTCCTTGATATTCACCAGATATTTCTAAACATATGTACAACAAATTTGTCTGCAGGTAATTTTCAATAATAGCTCTGCACATTATGAACAACAAAATCAGGCCCTCATCAAATGAAAACCACAAAGCTTTCCATCTCTTCTGGACTTACATGGTCAGTCCTAATCCTTCACTGTATGCGCACACAGGCACTATATGTACACAGATTGTATGATGTTGTATCAGCTAGCGTCAGAGCATGCCTGAACGACACTGTAGGAACTTCAATCTTTTAAAAAGTGTATTATAAGGGATTTGAAAGGCTTGATCTTTAGACTGAGAAAGGAAGGGATTATAATGATCTTTTGTTTCTCCCCTCTTTTTTTCTCTCTCTTCTGACTGCCTCTATCCAAGGATTTATATTCAGATTGAAAACATAAGTGTTTTCTTCCTTCCCTTAGATCACCCTGCCCTAGAAATACTGTGATGATTCACAAAAGTCTGAGATAAAGTGCGTGCATTCACATGTGCTATAAATGAGTGATACATTATGATAGTAAAGAATAAAGAAGTGAAAATGCCTGTGTAAAAACATTAATAAAATAGTAAATAGTTCTTAGATCTAATAAAAACCTTTGTCCTGGCACAACACCCACTTCCCTCTTTGAAAAACGGTAAAGCTAAGTCCTTTTGCTTTGTAATTATTTTTTATTTAAACTGAAATTGTTATACTTGTGTTTTCATGACCAGAATGTTTAAATCTGGTCTAGGATTCAAGGCAGACAAGTATTAACTTTGTGATTACTCCCTACCTTATTAAATAATTTAGAAATCATTTTATTAACTTTATAAATTAAACAGTAACAGTGCCTTCTGCAAATAGCAAAATCTCCTTAAACTGGCTTTGGGAATATTTCCTAGAAGTTTATGTATGACAGTCATTCCATAACAAAAAATGGTCTTTCACGTGTAACCCACTGCCACACAGAGTAATACTGAAAGCTTCTTCTAAATTTCCCAAGATTGTTTATCTACCAATGACTGAAAAGAAATCCTTTTGTGCCTATGTCAAAAACCTATGTTAGATCATGTAGGCAATATATATATTTTACATATTCAGATATACATGACCATGTCACATTATTTTAGGATTCAAAGATAGTCATGTCTCACATTTGCAATGGGAAAGCTTTATCTGATGATTTAAATAGCAATGTGTCTTCTTTTAAGATCTTAGTCACCAAAGCATTAAGAGTACGCATTTGAAAAGTTCCTATAACTTTTATGTGCACAACAGCCTTAATTGTCTTACAGAGTAATTTCACTGCGTTCATTTTCCCATGCATTAGCAAAGCATGTAACACATATGTAAGGGTTGTTGTTGCAGCAATATATGGCAAGATTTTTCATTCCACCAGATCAGAACAAAGTTCACAGGAACACTGGCAGTGAAACCTAAATTTTCCAAGATCTGTAGCTCTAAGACAGACCTGCCAACTAAACCACTTCAGGCTTGGAAACCCTGAGAATCCAAGCAGGCAGCTTTTCCAGAGATCCTAGGATTTGCATGGGGGAGTTTAAGATCCCAGTTCTAAGTAGCCAGTAACATTATGCTGCTGGGGCCAGATAGCTCATTTCATATCCAAAATGCCTTTTATATTATTTCTGAAACAAGATTACTGTCAATTTTCCATCCTTGAAGATTCTTGGATTTGGTCCCTGTGGACTGAAATCTTGCTGCAGAAACAAAACTCATCCCAAAACTTTGTAACAGAAACTTTCCTTTTCTGTTTCTGCTTTGGCAGGAAATACAGCTGTGCTGCCTAAGTCTAAAATCTCCTGTCCCTAAATCAGTTGCATAATCCAACCCAGACACATTTCTTTCTTCTGATTTTTCATTAAATGATTTGTGATTTTATTTTTTCAGTGTCTTAAGCTTGGAATGCTCACATTTAAACAATCTATTTAATTTAGTATCGAAGGGCTAAATGCTGATCAGTGACCTAATGAAAGTGGTCACTTTATGATCTCCTTGCTTTAAAATCTGCAGCTTTCTCTTGTGGACAATTATGTCTTTCTTCTCTACCCTCCTTCCTGACACACTCACGCTGGGTTCCAAAACTATCAGCCTTTTATTTTTTCCTGACTCATGCATCAGCAGCATTTGCACTGAAAATGCATAACCCGAAACCAAACATAGGTTGCTGGTAACAGGTTAGGGTCTTTGTCTTAAGGCTTCTGTGGAGGTGCAGTGCTCAAGAGCGGAATGCCATCTGCTTCATATACGAGGTTGCACTGAGTGTTAGAAACAGCTCAAGAATGCAACAAGTGATTTAGTCTGCCAGTTTTCTTCATCTGTGAGAGTCAAACTTCCTATACAATCTGTGGTGAGAAGTAGTCCTGACATCAAAACGAAGCCAGCCAGCTGTGGTGCTTAAATTAGGCACTTCTTGTATCTGAGTTCCCTAGTCATGAAATGGATAAACACATTTCCTGTAGATTTTATTTGTGTTTTGGAGACTATATCCCTCAGTGCATATGAATTGCAAAGGCACAACCTGATGAACTCAGTAGAAAGGTCTACAACTCAGATTATTTGTAAAGTCTTCTAAAATCTAGTTTTAAAACATTTTTTGCACATACAATTTAGATATAAGAACTAAGAAATCCTGTGAGTTGTCATTTGTTTTTCCAAGTTCCTGAAGTCCTCATGCAAGCAGACTTCTAGTGTTTTTTGTTCACAGGTGGAAATTCAAGTTCACCAAAGGTAAAATGGTCCTACAATATAAATTTAATTATTTTTCAGGGAAATAATGCTGTCTTTCCCACTGTTCTGCTTAGTACAGGTGCTGCAAGCTGAATTGACTTTTAATAGTATTTTGAAGTGATGTAGGAAGGAGCAGGGAAAAAGAAAATTAAAAAGTACATTAGAATTTAAAATTACATAGAAGTAATTAAAGCACAAATCATTAAAAGATATATTCAAATTTATAGAGAGAATGATGTTCTGTAATCATGGAAATAAACAAACAGCGTGGGTGTTGCAACATCATGAGATCTGTCAAAAGTACAGTCACAGAGCAGGAATCACAAAATCGTTCAGTCCACTATGAATGAGCTACTAAATCACTACTAACACAAAATTGTTGCAGATTATTTTGTTCAGTAATTTCGACAAATTAATCCAAAAATGGAAGCCCTACTTCTGTTCTTATCTAGTGGTATAAATCTGTAAAAAAATCCTAATCTTCTTGAGACCAGTGGGAATCACACTGTTGGTTGCACCAAGGTTATGGATTTACCCCTGATTCTTGCTGCTGTGAAAGGAATATCAGTGAGTCCAGGTGCTGGAACCAGCTGGACAGCAGTGACTGTTAGAGAATTACTGGAAACTGAGTAGCTGGATAAGCACTCAACAAGGAGGAAAGACAGGCAGAAAAACTAGCAGCTGTTACATGGAGTAGATGACAGGCCTGAGATGTGATGGAGAAACAAATGTATTTTCACAAGAACTGAGCCTTTCCCACTGTAGGCGGGAAAATAGGAGGAACAGGTTTGTGAGAAAGAAGAACAAACTAATTCACAGCCTCTATGAAAAGGAGAGAAGTCAAAGTGTGAAGAGAGAAGTAGAGGAAGAGATAGTATATTGTAAATTGACCAGTGTTGCATAAACAGTGCTTAAATGTTCTGTGGGGAACAGAACTGTGGAATGCTGAATTTCTGTTTGTTATGTATTTCTATCAGCAAGTCATAAAAAAATGTTTCATATAAAATAAGGAACCAAGATTTGGTCTTTCTTTTATTAGGAAAAAAGCCCAAAACACAAAAAACCAACCAAACCACAAGAAGCTTCCTGTGTGGTTTATTGAAGTGAAAAAAACCAAATTACTACTTTTTCCAGTTCGATCAGGCCCACGAATCACATTCATAATTTTGAAACTAAAATTTCCAGCTAGTAATGCAGAGTAAAAAGCAGGAACTAGGGCTGTAACTATGATGGCATTAAAGATTCACTTTTGCAAGAAGATTGTTCAAAATACTTTCTCAGAAAGCAAGAAAGCTTAATTGCCGTAACTTCCCATGAAGTGCGCATGACCCAAACGATTATGTTGTAGCTGCTGCTGAGCATTCCTGTTAGGAGACAGTTTAATCATTTAAAAAGATCCTGTTTCAACAGTGGCTTTTGTAGTGCTTAGAATGAAATAACCTTGGCAGTAGGTCCAGGGATGAGTTTCATTCTGCTGCTGTAGAGTGAAACTCAAACATTATAGTAAGATGTGTATAAGCCACCTTTGACCAACTGTTTTGTTTCCCATTAACGCTCAGCATTGAGAGCGCTGAAATTCCAGCAAGTCTGAGATCTGCATTCAGCACCTGGGACATTCAGTGACCAATCTTTTTAACAAATATTTGATTCTGCGAGTTTTTTGCCGTTTCAACAAAAGCTTTGAGATTTCTTGGTTCTCTGTGAAGAATGCGCTGTCATAGCTGGGAGGTCCTGCGTGGTGGTGGCCATGTTTACTGACAGGTACGTTTTTTGCTCTGTTGTATTTGACATATTTTACAGTGACATCTAGTGACTAGTTTAGTTAAATGCAAGTATGTACTTCAGATCTCTTTTCCATCATTCCGAATTTTACTTCCCCTCCACTGTGGTAAGTCCATCATCTGAAGCCAAAGACTTGGCAAAGGCACTGTAGTTCCTCCATTTCTGGACTCTGGGTGCCGCCTTCCTCCTCTCGCTGTCCTCAGCTGGATGCCTTGCAGAATGGAGGTAATAAATTGGGCTAGAGCTTTGTCAGGTTTAACATAGTCTTTACTGAAGTTCTGCATTCATCTCTTGTAGTACCTGCCTAGTGTAGATATATTTAAAGAGCAGAGAAGAATCCTCGAGCATTTGTAATAACATTCTGCTTACTTTTTGTTTATACTGGGATGCTTGGAAGTAGGAACTTGTTCATCTCTTGTTCTGGTAAGTGTAACAGAAACAACTATTCCTAATTTCTAAACTCAAAAACATCAAAGGATGAAGAAAATTAGACTGAGTAGACTGGGAGAACAGTGTCCCAACATTACTATCTGATATATAGAGACGTTTCTTCCAGAAAGGCTTTTCACAGAGCAAGAGAATCAAGACACACCGTGATTATAAGCAACCTTCTAATTCAGTGAGGAGTAGACATCCCTTTCCAGGCTGTTCAGAGCCTGCATGCAGTAGCTGCCTAGACTCTTCTGCTGCTTACTGACTCATCTTGCCTGTGCCTCAGGTAAGGGTGTGAGAAGAATCTTGCCCTTTTCTAAGCCTAATCAATGAAGTAACCTCTTCATGCACTGCAGGAATGGAGCAGTATGTCCTTTATGGCCTACTTTATGTTGCTTCTCATTTTTGTGAGCTGAAACAAACAATGTCAGAGATACAAGCTTTGACCCTAACATCAGATCTGAATGTTCTTAAGTTTGAGATCTGGGCTTAAACTGAGGTGTTGCTAAAGTCTGAATTCATCCCAATATGAACATGAGTTTATTTTTCAAGTTAAGATTTTAGTCCATGTCTGTCTTTGTCAACTGGTACTCTAGTTTTCAAACTTTTAATTTGATACAGTTTACCTCATTTGTACTGTAACAGAGATGGGGCTGACTCTTTTCTGGAAGTAAATAAACAGCAGAGTGTTGCCCATGAGCAGCCCTGGTGGTCCCTGCAGGTAGCTGGTTTGGCACAAAATACATGCTGCGTTCATAAATACAGGCCTTTGCATTGTTGAATTTCTTTCTGTGTCTGTGACTCTACACCACAGATCTGTGCAATTCTTTTTGCATGAAAACTTCTTCTCAGTAATTGGCATTATCTTCCTGTCCTGTGTTACCTGAAGCTTCAGCACCATGTACCTCCTCGGACCAATATTTTTATTAAAATACTAAGCAGAACTGGGACTGCACTGATTTCAGAAAGATGCCTGTTTTCTTCCCAATAGTATAAACAGTTGTCATTTCTTCTTCTTACCTACCTAATAGCTATGCTTTTAATTTCCATTTTTTCCACTTTAATTATTAATCTCCCTTGAGGCAGTGCAAGCAATTCTTGGTTTAAGTCTATAGAGATTAGTTCCAATGCATTGAGCTTGTCTAAAAAACCAGTTCTCTTATTGAAGAGAGGCACTATAGACGGCCACAATTTTGCTTGATAAAACCATGTGGCGTTTTATCACAGTTTTCATTTACCTATATGTCCTAGATTTACTCATTCTACAGTAATGGTACGGAAGTCTCGCAAAATGTCAGTTCTATCTCCTCAATTACTCCTTTTAAAAATACACATAACATACGTTTTACTCTGAGTCATAGGTTATTGCTGTGAAATTATAGGAACAAATATCCTATCTGCTGTACTGATGATTTTTTTTTTTACACCTTTGGCTAGAGGATATTTACCCCTTTATTTTCAGTTTTATTGTGGCTGTCCCAATTTTATTAATTTGTAGGATGTAGTAAATGCTTCACTCCCATGAGGTGCCCTATTCGTATTCTCATAAATGTAATCATCCCTACTGAAAACAGAAGAAAAGCTATATTTAATTGCTAGGCCATACCTAAATTATTCTTTGATTCCAACACATTGTGACTGGGTAAAGGCCTCACTTCTTCCCTCTCTCGCTACTTATAAAATTAAGAGCTAGGGTTCTGGTTTCTTTCTAAGTCAATCTAAACCCTTCTGGGTGTAGTTCTTTATCTTTCACATTTGAAGAATGTTTTTTGCCAATGAATGCCTTTTCCATTTCTGTACAAGCTCTCTACTTGATCATGTTTTACATTGAGCTGTCTATTTAAATGAGTTTTCCTTTTTTTTGAAATTTGATTTTTTTTTTTTTAATTTACACAGTTGAGTTGCCCTGGACAACCTTGTTAACTAGTTTCCTCAGTTTCTCAAAGTTTTTATTGCAGAGACAAAAATGTAATAATAGATCTATTTTTTGCCTACTGAAATTTTAAGATGAATTGAAGCAGCTCATGATTGCTCCATTCTAAAGGAATATGAATGGACCTGAAAACAAACGTGTTCCCGGAAGTTCTTTTCAATTGTGAACCGACAAATCATTCCTTATTAGAACAAGATTTTACAGTTTGGATTTTCAGGTCAAGAGCAACATACAGATCTGTTCAGGCCTCTGCCCCTTGGATAACATGCACTGTGGATAACACAGCTCACAGGGACTGGCTTACGGAATTTCAGAACTGTGGAGGCAGTGTAGTGATCATGAGACATACTGCGTGTTTAGGAATGTGAGGTGTTATGAAAGAGGAAAAGGAGTTAGAGACAACAGCCAAAACAAAATAAAAGTAGAATTTGGTGTGGTATCTCAGATGCATCCTGAAAGCAGAGACTTTAGGTAGCCCATAGGAAATGCTAAGCGCTGTCCATATCTGAGATGTTTCCCTGCGCTTAGGAAAATGATAGCACCTGAAAAGAGCTGATGCTCTCAGGTTCACAGCCTTCTCCCAAATATAGCTGCCAGTGCCTTGAATAGCTGTAATTTCTCTCTTTTTTTTTTTCATCAAAGAGTCTCTCAGCGTTAGGCTATAAATGGTGAGAGAATACTCATGCCCAGTCTGATTTTCCAGATTTAAAAGGTGAGTCACTGTGCAGTGTTCCTGGAACCAAGAGGAGATCAGAGATGAAAATCATCATGGCATCTAGTGTTCAGGGTGCTTCGCGAGAATGGGAAGCTCCTGTGTCTAGACTCTTCTCTGAGGCTTATTTGTTTTTCTGTTTAATAATTGTTTAACATAAATTGTGTGTGCAGTATTGAGAACTGAGACTGGAATCAAACAGAAGTTGCTTCCTTCTGTCTTGCTCTTTGGTCAGTCTCACAAGCTCAATGCTGAGGTGCAGGGCAGGTCAGTCCTGAGCATTTGCTTTGTACAGAACCCTACACAGACAACAAATTATTGCTTTAAAAAGATATTCTTGTTCCTGATTGTTGAGTAAGCTGTTCTGGAGTGTTTCATTTGAGCAGGTAAAATCCTTCTTTTATAAATTAAATTTTCACCACTAGTTTTATTTAGGGTACATATATATATATATATGAGGTATATATAGATTCTATTCAATTTCATTTTTAATCATCTAGGGCTCTCCACAGTAGTTCAATCCATAGGCATCCTATTAAATTTGTGTTTCTTTAGACAGTTGTATTTATGACACTAAAATACAAAGCAAGCAAAGGAGAAGGACATATTCACAACTTCTCAGACTCCATCAAAACTTCATTTATTTATTATGGACTTTCACTGAAACCTTCAGGCACAATAGAAATGAAGATAATGCACTGTGGGTTTTGAAAAATATAGAAGATTCAAAATAATTAAGAATGCAAACTACCGATTCAAGAGTTTTTTAAATGCTTTATGAATCATCTGCCCATTGGTCATAATATACAGGCAAATGAAAAATTAGCTGAAGGATATTAATTAAAGAAGATTAAAAGAAAAAAGCTACTTATCATGCAAGAGAATGGAATGTGCTCATTGTTGAAGTGAACCTCTAACACTTCAATATGAGTTTCACTCATAATTGCAATATGTGGAATTTAAACCAAGCAGAACGTGCTCCAGAATTGGCAATTTCTTACAGGATGGAGATTCTTCTGTCAGCCGCTGCTTTTTTGAAGTGGCCAGTCAAATTCAGAGCCAGAGACAAGCTAGGCTCTCAGATGGATTCTTTAGCTCAAGATTTTGACAAACAGTTCTGTCTTTATTTCTAGTCCTTTAGAGAGATCTGTCCATAATAGTGGGGATATTTTGTTTCTATATGAGCACTTAATTATTATTGTATTTTGACACTTTATTTTATACAATAGCAAAAACTATCTGTTGTCTAGTGTCCAGGAGTAGAAAATTCTAGATGTTGTGGGCAAGTACCCATGTAATTTTGCGTGGTCAAACAGGCAAGCATTTGATCTCTCTATCTTCCATTTTCTAAAGTGGGATAGTGCTATTTGGAGCATGTAGCAAAGGTGTCCTGGGTTTATAATCTCCATGTAATGCATGAATGAAGGTGCTGCCTTCGGTTAAAGAAACTTTCATTAAATCTCCAGATAGTTTATGGGAAGGAAAATCTATTTTAGGAACCGCTTGTGAGTGGGAGAAAGGAAGAAATAAGCTCTCTTGGGCACCCCTCCTTCTAGCAGTGTTGCTGTAAACCTTTCTTTCAGAGAGAAAAATAGATATTTAATTTATATTCATATACTTTAAAATGGTTGGAAGAGTAAATTGTCCCTTCTAACAAATTCTAATGAATACTATACCTATCAAACTCAAATTTTGGGTGCATTAGATAACAAGAGGAGAAGCTATGAAATATCTCCAAAACTAATTTTCTACACAGTATGTGGCACTGATTTAGCAGCTTTTTCATCTAAAAATGTTGAAACCATTATACACAGATATGTGGTGGCCAATCAAGCCATACAGCTTCGGCACTTGTTGCTGTGGCACTGCACCAATGGAGAAGCTGGTCAGGGAGACTGCCCTGGCTTCACCTGACTTGTCTGTGCCGAAGGCTGTGCAGAGCTGGAGCGTTTGGAGTGAATGGAGAGCTGGACAGCAAACAGCGTTCAGAAGCTGAAACTAGTTTAACTGAGGCTATTGGTAACAGATTGCAGCAGACATGGCTGGCTTAAAAAAGGTCAGTTTATTTCCCACTTAGAAAAATACCAGAACACATCCATGAATGCAAGCAGAGGAGAAGCGTTTCTTTGCTGAGCTGTATCAGCCTGCAGCTGTTCACTGAGGAAAATAGGTTTGCAGACAGCGCCGGGTGCTGCTGCAGTGTGGATGAAGGACAGGCTGCCAGGCAAGAGGTGCTTGTTTCACTGCTGTTTGACCTATATGCAGTACTGGAAAGTGCTGAATGTGGTAGGTTTTATTGCTGGTAAAATCTGAGAGGAAAAGAAACAACAGATCGCATTATGCAGAAATGGGTATCAGAGGGTTATCACTCCTTTCAGCATGTGTCCATCCCATCCATTTCTATTCTATTTCTATGGGGCTTCCACTCCCTCTCTGGGCAACCTGTGCCAGTGTCTCACCACCCTCATGGTGAAGAACTTCTTTCTAACGTCCAATCTGAACCGATCCATCTCTAGCTTTAATCCATTCTCTCTAGTCCTATCACTGCCCGACATCCTAAAATGCCCCTCGCCAGCTTGCTTGTAGACCGCCTTAAGATACTGTAAGGCCACAATAAGGTCTCCTCGAAGCCTTCTTTTCTCCAGAATGAACCCCAGCTCTCTCAGTCTGTCTTCATAGGAGAGGTGCTCCAGCATTAATCATCCTTGTGGCCCTTCTCCGGACACGTTCCAGAACATCCATATCCTTCTTGTAGTAGGGGCTCCAGAACTGGACGCAGTACTCCAAGTGGGGCCTCACGAGAGTGGAGTAGAGGGTACATATGCATTCCAACATGCATATGTTCTGGGGAACCTAAACACATCTTCTACTACGAGCGTCACATTTTCCAGTAAGAACCAAAGTGCTGAGAAATTGAGGGAATTGCACAAGGTCATGTGAGAACTAGTGATTAAATGGATAGTTGAGCCTAAATTTCTTGTGTTAGGCCAGTGGTCTAACTGGTGCCCCATGCTGCCTGTCAGTATCTCCTTCTGCGGAAGGCACACCCATAAGACTAGCATCTTTGTAATCGGTGCTGATTCAAATCAGAGGAGTCATTTCCTCAAATCGAGCATCCCTTGCAGAGCGTGAGCTGACAGCAGTGCTCTGATCTGCACTGAAGAAGCACTGTTTTCTGGACTCCTGCAGCTCTTACCTGCAGCAATCTGTAGAAACAACAGAATACCTATAAGATTTCCCATTTGTCTTTTTCTCTGGTAATAAAGGGCTGAGAAGTGCTGTGAATCAAAAGATTAGCTGCAGTCACACAGCCATCAGAGTGAACTGTTCTGCATCCTGCTGCACTGGCATTGCTTTGTGCTGGAAGAATGAGTGATGGTGTGCAGGGACAGGTAAAGCGTGTTATTGCTTCAGAGTAAATGAATGCTAGAAAGTGTGCACACGCATGATTTGGACATGTGTCTGGGACTGCTGAGGAAGGCATCAAATGAGCAGTGAAGGAAATCTTTCCTAAAACATTTTGGCAGCTTGGAACATTCGTCTTCTGTAACGTTCTTACAATTGCTGTGACCTAGAGCTGGCTGGACATTCATCCCGTTGTAACGTTTTGCCACTGAAAAATGTTGATTTCAATAGTCAAGGTATAGCTCTGCTTGTAAACTTGACTGTGATGTTACTCATTTTGGTAGGATTGAAAACATGCAAAAATAAAGTTATTGAACTACTTGAATACAGATACTTTCTATGGAATATCGGGAATGGTAAAAATATTTGGCTCAGTGAAACAAAACAATTTTACATAGAATTATGTAATTTTTACTTAATTTGTGTGTGATAAAATTATATCCTGCAATATCAGAATTTCTCCACAGATGTTAAGTTCTACATTTACAGCTTCCCTGTAGGTCTAGATGACATCACCCTGTCAACTCTTTACTAAGAAAATGAGCACAGACAATATCTGTCTCCTCCCATCCTAGTCCAGGCTTGGCTATGACCTCTGTAGATGTTAGTTGTCTGTAATGCTGCTGTGCTGATGGTTTGTGAAACATTAATTTGAAAGTTTTTTGGATATTAAGTTTGTTTTGTGGCAAGAAACTCCATTTTACCTCCTCTCACCAGAAAGATGTATTGCCTACCTGGCTTCAGAGTAGGAGGATGTACACAACTCAAAACTCTGCACTGTTTAGGCTGTCCTGACATTTCCTCCTTCCAATCATGAAAAGCTTCAGCTTTGACACCTAGCTTCGATCTAGCTTTAATTTATGCCAAATATATATCATTAGTCTGTGCTTCCTACATTTAAAATTTATCTCCAGAGAGCACTAGGGTATGCCGGCATGGTTACACAAAAGATGTAGTGATTGGAAGCCCTGTCACACATCTCAGCATTCCTGTGTGTTTGATGATAATGTGTGTTTGTCTGCACTTTTAGTCAGAAAGTGGTCTCAGATCAAAGTTTCTTATTTCTTTAAATACGTTTCAGTTGCTTGTGCATCTATGTGCAGCGCTGTTCTCTTCTGGTTCAAAGAGAAGCCGATTGCTTTTAACCTTGCTTGTGCCTACTAAAGATGGACAATTTTTGAACGTAGGCAGGTGTTGTAGAGGCATCTCATCAGTACAAACGTTCTCATTACAGTGCTCAGCACCTCTGTGCTTTCTAAAGAGATTTTTACTACATTATCTGGAAAGCTGGAGCCCTTTTGAGTGCTAGAGCTGCAGTACATGCTGTCTGTTGCATTAGTCATGATCTTGCTGTCACTTTGTGGCTCTCACCAATGGATCCTCTTTCTCTGTACAGTTCAGCTGTGAGAGCAATCAACCGGCAGTTTGTGAGTGCCTTTCCCAACAAGGAGTCAATCTAACTCCCTTGTCTCCCTTGCTGTAGTGATTCAATCTAAATCTTACAAAGCCACGTCAATGTCTAAAGAGCTTTCCCTTCTCAAACTGCTTTATTGCTTTTGAAATGTGTTTCCTCACGGTCAGGAGGCTCCAAGAGTAAGGAGTTTAGGAGGAGCTGGGAGCCATTTGCTATCTATCTGGAAAGATGCAGGTATAAGAGCAGTGACTCCTGTTCGCTTATGGACTGGGCTAGGCTTAATTAAAATTATAGTTCTTAGTTTTGAATGTTTAATTCTTAGCAGAGTCAACCACAGTTACTTGTCATTTAAAACCATGTGAGACACCATTTAGCCACTGAATGATGACTTCAGGGTTTCTTCAGTTATTCTGAAACCTTTTCTCATCACAGTAAGAAGTGGCAATATTCCAGAGAGAAGTAAGCTGGCCTACGTTTCTTAACTAGTGAATAGATTCTAAGATGAGTGTCCATGCAATCACTCCACGCAGAAAAGCCTTGCTAGATGAACCATGCAAATGGTTTTGCATTAAAAAACATATGCATTCTGTTCCAAACCAGGCTGAGGTTCCCTGCCTTAACTGCAACCCATTTTATGACATGTAGCTACAAGGTTCCTTTCCTTCCTTGGGCTCAGCGGAAGGGTCTAGTCCGAGTACAGAAGCGTTGCAAGAAAGAGAGAATTTTTTTGCCGACTAACATCCATAGCAAAACTTAAAGATAACTTTTGTGGACTGCAACTTTCATCTAAAATGTTTTCTGCAAAGAAGCTGTAAAGTAAAAGCAAACTATGGTCAATGTCCAGGGATGGATTCTAGAACCAGGTGCCTCTTTTTGTGAGCTGTATCAAAGAACTGTGAAGCTGTCTAAGGCCTCTGACAAAGATTCTCTGTGCTTCACTGAGGGTGTATGCACCACTTAAAGGCTGTAACTGAGGTTATATAATGCCAATAGCATTATAATGGGTAGTCCAATTTTAGAATTTCCTTGGCCCTCTGTCTCCAAAAATGTGTCGACTTGTGGAGAGGATATTGTTCTGTGCTGTGCCACTGGGACACATTGTACTCTCCAAGTATGTGGAGAGGGAGATGCATCAAAGGGCACTATGGGCAAAATAAGTAAAAATAGCTGTTAAATACAGAGGTGTTTCTATTTAATTTCCTGCTAACTGGTGGAATTGCAGGAACAAAAAAGATTGTGATGCATGCTGTTCCTTATGGTGAATTACTGGGATCCTCTGAGCATGATTTGCTTCGTGTCCAGTCATTCCTTTCAGAAATTTCCTTTTATTTGACAAATCTGTTATTTGAAACAATCACTTTGTGTGTGTGTGTGTGTGTGTGTGTGTGTGTGTGTACTGCATTTCACTCTGGCAGGGAAATCAGCATGTAACTTCAGACTTTGCATTTGGCTTTTCTGAATCTCTCAGACAAGATTCACAGAATGGGAACACATGAAAGCTCACATCCTGTTCAATATACCTTTTTGCTCTTAGCAGCTGTCTTACAGTTCTTTTCCAGCACTTCTGTATCCCTTTTTTTTTTAATGTTAAGAATTTTCACACCAGTAAGAAGGGTACAAAATTCATGTGGCAGCAGCGGTAACTACAGTCCTAAAATGAGCAAGAGATTTCATAGTGAAACATGACCAGCTGGCCCAGACATATGAGTCTGCTGATTCTTCATAAGCTTGTTTTGACTAATTTTGAAGGTGTCTCTGATGAAGTGCCAAAAATGAACACAGATTTTGCTACAAGGGGACTCTCAGCACCTTTTTGCTTCTTGGTTACAAAGCCACCTGAATGCAAACCAAGATGGCTGTTTCAGCTGGGCCATTTAATTGAGGTCAGTCATTGCTGTCCTGGGCAATGATATGATGCCACCTTCCAGGTTGATTGGCCACTTGCTCCACAGTAGAAGCACCAGCAAGTAATAGGTTTATCTAAGAGACTTATCTAACACTGCAGGTGCTATTTATGTCTTCTGTAGAGATCTCTTCTTTTGTTCTGGCATTGCTGTTTTGACATGATTTTATCCAAGCGCTCTCAGTATGTGTGCATTAGCAGCAGAAGAAGATGGAACACATCAAACCTCTCTTTTGACAGAAAATGCCTTTTAAAATCTTTCCAGAGAGCATTCACTTTGTTCCAAGTCCCTTCTCTCCCAGTGAGTTACATGGGAAAGAACCTCTTATTTATCACAGAACCTGTCTTCTGTAAAATAAATTTTTAAAAGTTGAAACTCCTTGTTTGTCCCTTTTCTCTTGTGGATCTGCACAGCATTGGATTTTTCTTTAATGTGTTTGGTTGGTTTTTTTTTCTCCTGTTTTCAATGTTGCAAAATTACTATTAACTGCTACCGTTTGTCCTAGTGGGTCAGTGTACAAAAAAATTACTCATCAGTTTCTGATAATATCAAAGATGCCTTAAGTGAGAGTATCAGCCATGGTTGGACTGTGGGACGGCTGGAGTACATTGGCTGAGAG
>NW_009734615.1:0-984 GCF_000703405.1 Apaloderma vittatum | reverse complement strand
ACAGCCTGACCGAGCTGTGGCCTGGCGTCCCTCTCTCTGCACCCACCTCACCTGGGCTTCCCCAAAAGAGATGGTGGATTTCTCACCAAACTCCCAACTGCTGTATCCATGAGATTTTTTTTCTCAGGCAAACTGTGGGAGTTGCAGTTTTGAAGGAATCTGACCCAGAGATGAAGGGGGAGGCTGAAAGTCCCGACCCTGAAGGACAGCGTGTTGGCAGTGCTATGGCAGCTTCCTGGGGTGTCAGGCTGATTTCAAACAACACAGGGATCATCTGAGAGAAAAAAAAAAAAAGTGGTTTAGAGTGCTTTTATTTTAATAAAATAAAAATCTGTTAGAAACCAGAAAAATAATCCAGTAGAAAATTCCCTGTGTTTTGCTGACAATAATAATAAATTTGCCGCCTTTTATTGTGTTCAACTATTTAACCATTTCAATACCAACCCCACAGTAGTAGATGATTACATTTCTTTTGTACTCTTTCAGTGTTTAAGAAAATCCTTTACTTTGGTTTGGTTTACACGCCTAAAGATAGCAGAAGTCAAAACTCCCTTCCCTTGCCCTGACACTGCTAGAGCTGCTTTTTGCTTCCCTGGCTGGGGCTGGTGCTGCCGGGTGGCCGGAGGGTGCTTTTATGCCTCCGAGTCCCTTCCCGAGTCACTTCATGGAAAAGTGTTGCCATTTCTCACGCAATAACAGAAGACCGTGGAACGGAAAGCTAGAAAAGCAAAGTGTGATTAGTCTTAAAGGATAGCACAAACAATAAATGAAAATTATGACCGGCTGTGAGCAGGAGAAGCGTGAAGGACTGAGACGAATTTGTACTCTTCTAGCTCCCCTCTAAATGAAAAACTGGCATAAAAATCCAGCATGCTGATTTGCATGCATGAGAAAAGGGGCTGGCTGGGTGAAAAACAGCCTACAGTGCCCATCCTTCACTTGTTAAATAATCTAGACAAAGCCTAAGAGAGAAATTTGTCGTCG
>NW_009734614.1:0-29973 GCF_000703405.1 Apaloderma vittatum | reverse complement strand
CTTCAGGAGCTGAGTCTGCAGCAAGCTCTGTGCTGGTCTCTGCAGGTGTCACGAGCGTTTTACAGGAAAAGGGAACATTTCTCCAGGAGTGATGGATTCTTCACGTTAAATTGAACAGTTTCCAAGCAGAGTGTTGCTTCAGGAGCTGAGTCTGCAGCAAGCTCTGTACTGGTCTCTGCAGGTGTCACCAGCGTTTTACAGGAAAAGGGAATGTTTCTCCAGGAGTGATGGATTCTTTGCATTAAATTGAACAGTTTCCAAGCAGAGTTAAAATTTGCTGGCCCCTGTCTTTCACAGCATCCCATATACAAAAGTGGCATGAATTACTACATTAGATATTAATTTTGTCTGTATACAAAAGTGGCATGAATTACTACATTAGATGTTAATTTTCTCTGGTTTTTTGAGACCAATAACTCAAGTATAATGTATCTATGAATGAAAATGATATGAGGTGCCTATAGCGGCGCACTGTCACATTCTGAGCTCTATTGCAATTTCCATATGACCACAGAGAATTATAAATCCAGTTAGACCTGTGCCAAATGGGCTGCACGGTGAACGATATCGTACAGTCTCATTTACCAACATTTCAAAAAACCCGAGGTTTCAGGTCCTTTGAAGTTTCGCTTTGATCTCACCGAGACCTACAACCTGGAAGCGAGAGGGAGACTCCACAAATGAAAAACTGAGCACCGGAATTTTAGATTAGTATCAAGAACAGATGGAAAGAAGCCAAGATTGCTGAGAAGTAAGATTCTGTTTTATAATTGCTAAGCATTAGGGGGTACATGACAAGATAGATGAATAAATAGACCCCTCTGTGGTGCTGAATCTCCTGTTATGCTTTGAACCTGCTATTAAGATTAGGCAATAATTATAAATAACTTCCTGAGGCCACAACGTTCACTGCACACTCCAGGTCCCTAAAGGAAAGACATGCAGATAGCCAGACTAGTCAGGAATGAACTCAGGCAAGCTTCAGCCTCAAACTGTGATTGTATGTAAAACAAAGACATTTTCCCTCCTCTCTTCAATAACACATTTCAATGACGTTTAAAAAATAATCTTCAATTTGCTGTCACAGTTATGGCCCTGATTTTCTTCGCAATATACAGGCTTTTTAACTCCTCTCCTTCCCCTCCCTCTTTGAAGCCATTAGGCTGTTGTTTTGCCAAACTACATAAAAAGAACATTAACAGTTCCTCACATGTACATCGGCAGTTTCACAATCTTGCTGATACAAAATCCTCATCTCTT
Source organism: Apaloderma vittatum (assembly GCF_000703405.1). Taxonomy (NCBI): domain Eukaryota; kingdom Metazoa; phylum Chordata; class Aves; order Trogoniformes; family Trogonidae; genus Apaloderma; species Apaloderma vittatum. The sequence continues at coordinate 28,713 of NW_009734614.1, read as the reverse complement.
ACAAGAAGAAAAAATATTCTGATTTTCTCATCATATGCGTGCTGCACAAAAAGAATTTTATGTACTTTCGCAAAGTTACCGATTCTTTATCCTAAATTGAATCCCTATTACAACACTTGATTTTGTCCCATTACAGACTGCAAGATCTTCATGTAGAGTTTCTACCTGCTCTTCCTTCTCTACCTCTGCCTTCTGCAAAAGCTGCTTTCCCTGCATAATTTATCCACATGGACTGTCCTACATTTGATTGGGATGGCTACGTCAACAGGAGAAGCAGACTTGATTATTAAAAAAGGGGGCTGAACCCTCTATTCCTTAAAGCAAGTCACCCACTCTTCCAAACACTTCCTCACATTTTAAGGGTACCTAATGTAACACTTGGTGACTGATCTGCTGGTGTGGATTAGTAGTAAATATAGCAGGTGTCAGAGGCAGACAAATTGATATCAAACGCCCTGGAACACTGTTTTCTTTCTCAAGTTGAACATTCCAGGCTAGTTCAGAATGGAACACCTCTGTCTTTGCTCCCCACGTGTAAAACGGAGCAGTAACACAACTCTGCTCACACGGCTGGTATAAATATTCATGTATTTGCTAAGAACTAAGACACAGCATTATGAATACAGTAGATTGGCCTTTAGTTCTGTATTCAGTGGAGGTATTGGATGGCACACAGTAAATAAAGCGTGCCAGACCATGCAGTAAACAGTAAAGACGAAAAGCACTATGGAATAGCTACCATTCTGTCCGTATTATCCAACCAGCGCACTAAATGAGGCAGGGGGCCTATGGGCAACATTTGATCTTGTGATTAAAGACTATCATAAACGCATTTGCAGAGGGGATCTGAATAAAGATTGCACCAGAACCCTTAATTCTAGCATTTCTTAACTTCAGAGTGTTAGATTTTGCATACTTGATCTTTTTTTTTGTTTGTTTAATTTCATTTTCAGGAGACAGGTAATGCATGACTATACTTGCATTCCTTCATACTAAACTGCTACTGCATTCATAGCTTCTGAGGGGAGGAATTTTATTGTCAAGGGCATCAATGAGTGGTAAAATATCTGTGAAATCACGCAGGAGAGAGACATCCCTTAAGCAGACATATGGCACATTGTCAGAATAACAATAAGATGTTAAGAGGGCCACAGCCCACTGTGTAAGTATACCTGTTAAAAGTTTTTTTCTGGCAAAAAGCCCCATTACTTAAGAAATTTCTGGAGTAGGCACTGGAAAATATATGAACGAGAATGACCTTGGTTTTGGCAGAGAAGAAGAAAAGGCCTGATAGAAGCTGAAAGGTCTATTTCTAGCTCTCATCTCAGCACTGGTTCCATCCCCTCTTGCCCCGGGGTAGTTCACTGTTACATACGTTACTGTTCTCGCTGGAATGGGGCTGAACTTAAGGTTAAGTAAATGTGGAAAGGCTTTTAACTAAAGGGCTCCAATTCCTAGCCAGAGAAGATTTCTCTTGGCACCACTGATATGATTCTTCACATGTAGGGTTAATGGTTGGACTCGATGATCCCAAGGGTCTTTTCCAACCTGAATTATTCTATGATACTATGGTCCTTGCAGAGGTTCTCCGGAGATGAAAGCAGACTGGCATCACAGCTCTTGTGCCCCAGCATTGCACAGCCTGAGGGTAACCTAGAACCAGTTCTGCTTTACCCAAAGGTTCAGGTCGGCTGCAGGGCTGACCTGATTGCCTTCTGCTATGGAAAACATGGAAATCTATTCCTAATATGAATAGTCACATCTTTATGACTGTCATTATTGTTTTTATGACAGCCATTATTACTGAATCATGGCGCAAATGCAGCACTTGGGATTGGACCTACTGGTTTTACAGCTGTGCTCTTCCATCTCCTGAAGTCAGGCCTTGCCAGCAGGAACTCATCTCAAAGCAAATCTCAAAATCAGACTGAAGAGGCTTTGTGCAGATGAAGCTATAAAAGCCATCTACGTAGGGCTACGAGGGGAAGTAAGTGCAACTCGTGTCTCATCCACATTTCACTACAGTGAATGTCCAGGGAGGACAAGTCAACATCAGGCAACATGTCACCACCCAAACACGCCAGAGAGCCCTGGACAGCAGCATGCCTGTACTTCATCAAGGCACTTCATAAAGTGCTTTTTCTCCAGCCAGGTGCACCTTCCTTCACAAACAGTCACCTTGCCAGCTGCAAATGTCCCTTTAAGTCGCTGTGATTAAAAAAATAATAATAATTTTCTCACAGTACATATGCCTTACAGCTGTTACTATCAAATTTCAGCCCAAAAATCTATAAACCTATATGTTACTATGCCCAAAATTCAGGTGTTCATTGTATTCCTTCCACCACCCCAGACGCTGAGGACACTGTGATCTAGGTCTACAAGGTAAAATGGGCTCAGCATATTGCAGAGCTGATCATTATGTAAAAGTGCCAAATTTTTAGGTCAGCAAATCGACAGACAGACTACAAGGGCTCTAGTCACCACCTGAATAATACAATTCACCCCTTCAAACTCCTCAGGTTAGAAATGGAGAGAAATACCCTAAACATGACAAATTCAGAGGAACAGTAAAAACTGTACTTTTTCTGTTCTGCGCACAGTTTGTGACTTTGTCAGTTTGCTCTCCTTAAAGTCAGCTAAAATGGTAAGAAAACTTGTCTGATCTTTCTAGTAAACACAGCTTCAGACAAAGGGACAGTTTTATAGTGTAAATAACAGCCTGGTTAAATTATCACTATAAAAGTTTTCTCCTCATGAACAGTGATTTTTACTTTACTTAGCATTTGCATTATTATGTTGCAAAAGTGAAATTTTATATATTTTTTTGTCGTTCGCATTACTTTTGAATATATAAAAGAATCCAGCCCAGTAACTAAATCAAGATAAAAGAGATCAGTATTTCCTTTTCCCTAGGATGTATCAACCATCATTAGGAATGCAGACAGTAAAAAGGCAATTTGGGACTCTGAGAGCAGGTTGCAAAAATAATTTACAGTTGTGTTCACTGTTGGTATCGTACTAAATCACACCAAGACTCTTAATTTGTTCAGGCTCCATTCAGTATGGTATTAAAAACAAGTCTTTCCATTGGTATTTTTATTGTTGTTTGCAAATAAGATTTTTTCTTCTAGATGTCTAATGTGCCGATAGAGACATCTCCACACAGATACCAATTAGTTCCTTACATAGTAATGACAGGCAGTACAAAGCAGACACTGTGTGGAATGAAATTATGACTTATTAAGGCATTTGTCAGGCAAAGTCGCTTCTCCTTTCTTTTTAATTATACGCTGGAGCAGTTCTATCAATGCTCATCTAGTAAATATACTGCCAATTTTAATTACTGGAAATCCACGACAAATACATGGAAGTCTTATGTATTTCATATTCTTTTCTCTCTAAAATGTTTTTCAACGGAGTGCCACCTCCAATAAGCTGTGAGTTAATCAGGACAGCCCAGCGTAGCAGCTAAGCATAATACTATTGTCCCTTTCTATGAACAGTCTGTACTTAAATAAATAATTTGCCTAGCATCTTGGACTGAATGAGAAAAAAACCCCACAAAACATAACTCGAATTTTCAAAACTCCTCTGTTTGGTGTGTACCAAGCAAAGCTGCCTTCTGTTGCCTTCAGCTACTAGCTAATGCAGAAGAACTTGCTGGGCCATAACTTTAAAGTGTGGTTATATTTGCTTTATGCTGTTGTTTCGCTCCCTTTCTGCAAAGATTTTCCCTTTTTTGCTGGATTCCCAGGTTTTTCCTTCCATGTGTCACTGGCTGCTGCCACTGAGGTTTCATTACCACTGTGCTGCTCCATCAATACTCTCCCATCCTTTTCTGCAAAGGTTCTGGCTGAGCCCTTCCCCTGTCCTTGGCACAAATTTGATCTTCATACTGTGAAGTACGTATGCTAACTTGCTTTCTTATACTGCTTGTTTTCAAGGTAGGTCTCTAACTCTGGGTTCCAGTCAAGAAGACACACCCAACTGCTGCAGGCATGAGCCATTTCACTAAGATTTCAAGCTTATCTTCTCAGACTTCAAAGCCTGAGTTTGGATCAGTAAATAATTCTTCCCTCTGAAAACGTTAAAAGAATTTCTTGCTTAGTAAATCTTAATATTCATCCTCCTTCTTCTGCCTTTGAAAGGCAACACTCTTGAAAAGGAAAATAAAGAAAGGAAAGGAAAAAAAGGTTTAATCTGGACTCCAAAGAATCCCTAATCCTCTGATTTTCTGCTGCAGCACCCTCGGATGCTGCCCATGTCACTCAGCTCGAAGACCACGGCTTCTTTTCTCCAGCGTAAGAGCTTGCAGAACATTTCCACATTACACAGGCACTGTCGTGACGTGATTTTGTCATTCAAAGCAAGGCTTTGCAGCTCGGTAACAGTGGTAAGAACTCATTTCGGCGGAACTGCCAATTTAAGGAGAGGCTAAGGACGCCTTGTGGCACCCTGTCACACACTGTGAATGGGTCTTTCAGCACCATATTTCAAACGTGACGGCCGCGTAAACTTATGGGTGGGTATGGTTGGAAGGTAACACTCAAAGCAGGATCCCAAATCTGCTCTCTGTCAAGGAGGTCAGCACAAATTGCCTCCCTTCAGGAGACAGAATATTTTTCCTGTCAGAGCTTTGTAGCCAGGCGAGGTTCCAAATCCCACGTACGTTGCTTCCATCTCTTACATTACTGATGATACGTGAGAATGGAAGAAACTTGAAAGAAGAAATATTTGCTCTCCTGTATTGTCTCTGTAGGAAAAGTAAAAGGAGGCTTTTGCCTTTATTAAACCTGTAACACCAAACCTGTGTCTGTCTTTGAATGAATTATTCCCAGAGGTCTGTGGATTTTACCACCAAAAAAAATAAAGCAGCACTTGAAGACAGACCAAATAATAAGTAATTATTAAAAACCTTTAAGATGTAAAACACATATAAAATAATTTCTATTTAATCATGAAGTTAAGAAAACTTATTTAGTTAATTCATGCTGTATTAAATGCACATATATGAAACACTAACACGAACTGATATATGTGTGATATCATAGTGCTAATGCATATCAAGCCACTAAGCACGTAGAAGTAAACTGTAAGATTCAAAAATACATTATTGACTTGGTAACTCTGTCAAAATGGCTGTAGCTGCTTCCTGGTGTTCAGAAAACAAGTCACTATTCAAAAAGTTTATTTTAGTTACTGATTCCATTTAAGGGGAGAAATTTGGAAAGACTTGATAAAAAGGTAAAAATTACGTTTCCTCTTCCAGCCCATGAATGAACTCCAGGTATGAAAAGGAGAAGATCAACTAGTTTTAGAAAGATAAAGGATCTGGTGATTAGAAACAATCTCTTCATTAATTCATTAATAATAGATGCTGCTTTCTTCCTCTACCAATAGACCTTTCCTGGTGGTTTGGAAAGATTTGCATGAAGCCAGGCCTAAAGTAACTTTGCTTAGAGTTAGGAGATGAAAACGAAACCCACGATTTTGATGGCATTTCAGTTTCGTTTCAAAGGTAGATTGGCATAAATGGTAAGATAATCATTACAAAATAAATCAAAATGTAGAATTAATAATTTTCTAATAAATTAAGCATGATAACTAAGGAAGTGAATTTTGGGGAAGTCCTGAGTACCCAAGTTGTTATCAGCACGGGACGATGCCCTGATTACAAGAACACAAGGGATGGCAGTGTGGTGTGGGTTTTTTTTCCTTCTCTCTGTGGATCCCACAAAGTCAGCTGATAGCAATTTTCCAACGTGCCTTTTCCCATAACATGCAGACCCAGTAGCAAACGTGGAAAGGTTCGTTGACAGCAAGCACGGCAAAATTAAACATGCCCCGCAGAGACAGAAGGTTGAGCACACGAGGAAATTCAATCTGTCAGCGCATCCCATTGCCCATCCATCTCAAGCTATGATTATTCATTTTCTAAGGTAAGAGCAGAGAATGAATTAAAGGGGAAGACCTGAGCCTAAATCGTGTTTCAAGAGCGCAGCTTAATCAATACCATCAGGGAAGACTGTGTTTAATATATGATATATTTCTATTTACTGCAGCTAAGCCTTATGAAAGATCTCCTGGATGACAGACCAAAAAATTAATTTCTATCATTCCATGGGATCACAAGCCCAGCAGTGCTAGAGAGGGTATAGGCAATTTCATTTACCTAGGTAGCACAATAACTAATCCTATCACACTCCAAATACAGTCAGTGTTATTTATAAAACCAGCCTGTGCCTTTCTTTAATGACCTGGCAGCCGTGCTAAACAACTGAATATTTTAGGGACTAGTGTTAGCCGAATGCCAACACGTGCGGTACGATCGCCTTTCATCTGCGCGGAGAAATGGTAATCAGGATTTCCACTGAGTCTTCTGACAGAGGTGAAGCTGAATTAAAGCCTATTTATAAATATTTTAATATCATAAACCAGCCTCAGAACAATCAATTTGAACAGCACTGTAAACATGCCCTTCATTATGTAAAGGTTGGCTGTTTAATAACAATATGCAAATATCTTTGCAAGAGTACTCGCTTTCGTCTCTTCTCTTTGTTTTTCAGGCACAATGTTTCTCCCACTGGGGAAAGCGTGCAGACAACCCTGCCATCACTTTCACTGTTTATTTGTATGTATAGAATTATTTATGTTCTGCAGCCAATCAAAACCAAACTTGTACCCCTGGCAGCTTTTTCCATTAAAACTTGACTTGGGGGTCATGAGAGCATTCATTATTCACAACTGAATGTTTAGTGGCAGAACCAGAAATCCAGAGGTTTTTCAGATGGCATGAATTACCATAAACCCACCAACTGTAGCTGAGGCTCCATTCCATAAATCCCATTTCTAGCTCATTCCTCCCCATTTCCTCTGTTCCTAGACAGAGCTAAGCTCCAAGTTTGACTTCCTGCAATCAGAAGTAAATGACTTTATTTTGGACGTGGATTTTCTGCCTGAAAAGTAGGTCTGAAAATACCTAGCTCACCCATGCATTGCTTTATAAAATTGGGAATTCCCCAGAAGTTAGAATGGCACAGAGACAGTAAAAATGAAGTCAGAATTAGGATGAATGTTAAGATGCAGCTTAAAATGAGGTCACTGGTAATGCTGCAAGCAATGGCGACAGACCCTCACAAGGTAATATTCCTGTTCACCTGCACAGCCCCAACAGGGTTAAAGCTTATACCTGGCAACTGAAATAAAGAACAATTTTACTGCTAATAACTTAGACAGCATCATGCTTTTTTCCTACTCAAAAGAGAGCAATATTATGCATTCTGCATCTTCTTTTTTCCTTTAACAAGGCAATTTCTTCCTTCATCATCAGCTTGTGGTGGTACCTTAGACTTACAAGAAACTAAATTCCTTTTTTCTATCCATTATCAGTACAACCCCTTTAACTCATCTTTCTGAACTTATACACCACTGAAACCAAGTTGCTATTTTTCTTCTTACTCTGAAGCTTGTTGGATTGGCTGAAATCATACACAGCAACTCAAGGATCAATCAGTAATTCGCCTAGAATGCCAGGGATCATTTGTGATCTAACTTTTGTGTGTGGGTCAAAGTAAAACAAGCACAAAGCATATGTGTGTGCTCTCCAAAATAAGCACAGACAATTCAGTCTGCAGAAGCTCTTGAGCAAGAATCACCTCAAGGAATCAGAGAGGAGAAATAGAAATGACAGTCCAAACCAAAGGCAAGACAGAAACATTCCTGTTATCTCAATTGGATTTCCCGAAGTGTCCATCTCTGCAGAGAATTACCGCTACAAAGTGATAGCTGGAAAATAATTGGCACTGTTGAACTGTGAGAACAGCACTCTGACATTAACTGTCACTGCAGCAAAGCAGTTTTGCACCTTGCCGGGGTAGGAAAAGGGGAAAGCTCACCTGCTCTATTACAAACTCAGAAATCACTAGAGGTTTGATAATGGGCTTGAGCTGACGCATCTTCAGCAAAGAAAACGAAACTAAACTTTTATCAGCAGTTCTGTGTGCATGAACAAGACCTGGAGTCTGCAAAAGAGCTGGAGTCAGCTCATGGTGCATGTTGAGACAAGCCCTCAAAATGCAGCTACAGAAATCCCAAAGTAGCTCTCCGTATTCTTCATCGGATACTTATCTTCACTGCGAAGCTAACTTTAGCAGGCTGTCTACAATTGGCCAGCCCTTCAAGGAAAAACAAAACCCACTCTTGGATGACATACCAGAAGGTTCCACTTGTGGCTTTCAGCCATTTGCTTTCTGTCATATTTGAATGCTATTTTCCCTGGAAGGAAAATGCATTTTATATTAAACCTGCACTGCTCACTGGCTTCTAAGACTGCTTTGGCACAAGCAGAAGAAATACAAAGGAGAGAAAAATGCCAGTCATGTACCACTTTCTATGGCCAGCCTTAGGCAGGTAGAAAAAGTATCCTGAGCACTACTAACAATGGTATGCATTAACCTGATGCTTCTATATATTCTTCTTATACTATCTGTTATGAAAACAGATACATATATAAAAGGCTAAGTTTTGACTACCAGTAGATCTGTCAAACAGTGGCTGTTCTCTGAGAGGATAGAAAGTACCTTTCTTTCACTAAAATTCGGTAATAAAAATGTTCATGTCAGACTCTAACTAGGGTCAAAAGGCAAGATGATAGCCCGTTCTTACAATGATCAGAAGATTGCAACAAGAGATGAGAACACCATATCATTCCTACTCGGATTTTTTTTTTTATCTTCTCCCACTGCAGTTGACAAGCAGACACAGGAGATGATTAGATGTGGTTCATTAAAGAGAGCTCCTGTTCTATCGCACACCTGTAGCAAAGGCTACTTGGTGATGGGATACACCTCTCAACACCAGACCAAGAGTAATGTAAAACTGAACAACTCAACCTTGCCTCTACCTACTCCACTACCAGAACATACATAATCATTAATGTGCCATCACAACTGTTCAAGTCAGTTCTAGATAATGCTTAATCAGCTTTCTGAGACTACACAACACTATTTCTGCAATCTTAACCAAGTACTATACAGTTATGGATCAGGTAACCTGTGTTCTCAGAATTTATGAACTAGTCGTAGCACATACATACAGATCCACTTTCCTATTTGACCACCCAGGTTTTATGGCAGAATTTTAAGTTAATCTAGGAGTTAGCCTTCTTTTATTGTATTGTTATAACTCCTTCTCCTTCACATAATAAGCTGGCAATTCGAAGCTGGAGTCTTCATGCCATTTAAGAAGACCAGAAGGAGAGAATACAACACTATTATTATCTATTGATTGCATTAAAATACTGTTAACAGTATGTAAAGGACACTCTAGATATTGTACAGACCAGGATCCCAGTATGGTAATTGCCTTCATGTAATGATTAAGACTTGAGAAACTTAAAAAATATATCGAACTAGCAAAATAAAGGAGGATTTGAGGATATACGGTTAAAAATAAAACAGGATGCCTTTCAACAAAACCATTTACCTGCCTTTCTCTGGATAAACAGGGAGAAAGCAGTACAACCACAGCAAAAGCAGACAAGTTTGGTCTTCTCCAAAACAGATCCCACCCACAACATCATGCTTTCTTCTCAAGGGTGCTAGATTTACATCACTGAGCTTAATTATTGTCTGTATGAGCCTGTGAGACCCAGAAAAAATGGCCTCCAAGATGTGTACGACCTGTAAATATTGGTTTGTGTCAAAGGAAAAGGGAGAGAGAAAGTGAAGTCTTTTTTTTTTTTTAAATCAGAAGATGTAATGGCTTCTGACAAGGTCTGTTATCCCCTGGAAGGAAAAGGGAAAAAGGGAATGTCTTTATGTTGTAAAGAAAGATAAATCACTTCAACTGTCAGCCTCCACACCAAGCAGGGACAGTGATTGTCAATTTATCCATCAGTTTTTAAAAGGTGCTAACAAACAGAAATAAGGAAATGGGGATGAATGCAATCTACAGGCATTATTATGGTTGATTTCTGCAGACATAATCCACCCCTTCTGATAATTTTTATGTCATTTAAGAGAGAATGCTGGGAGCAGAATGCAGCTCTGCTCCAGGGTGCTGAGTAGTATTTCTGTTTATGTTAATATAGTTTGAAAAGAGCGTCCCTTCGGCCTTGGAGGTTTATCTATCTACAGACAACACAAGTCACTTCCCGAATTGATGTTTCAGTTACATTTATGCATTGTCTGTCACCTATAAAATTAGGTAACCTGGATTAATACAATTCCAAGTGTTGGTCACCTTACTGCATTGCAGAAGTTCTCAAACATAATTCAAAGTCAGTTTCCAGGAAGTACTGAAGGAGTTTGTCTGCTTCTGGAAGAACGTGGGAGCCAGCTGGTGGGCAGCACTGCTTTGGCTGGTGGTTTGGCAGCAGGTTCTCAGCAAGCTCCTCCAGTTGTGAAACACAGCTGCTGGAACCTCTTCAATGTCCACGCTTTGCAGAATGGGCGTTAGCCAAGCCCGAGAATTCATAAGGCTATATGGCACAGAAATCTGTTCAAAATAAGGGAGGATTGCATTCTTTTTTTTCAGCTAGGATGAAAATATATGCTTCTTTGAAAAAGTAGAGGGTGGAAGCTCATGGATTTGCAGCTTGCATTTACACACCGAGTCATCTGAGCTCAGGTAGCATAGCTTATTACCTCTCCGACTGAGGTAGTTACTGATCATAGTATCTACCTCTTCATCTATTTTTACCCACTTAATCAAGGTGGGTCCAAAAATAGTTGTTTGAAGCTGTCAAGGTAATCCATCTCTTCAAGCTTTTGCCCTGGAAGTGCAGAGATGTATGGAGACAAAGAAACAGAGGAGAAAATGACAAGTATATTTTCCCCGATCTTTGAAAAAGGGGTGGATGAGTGTAAGAGCTTGGCCAAGAACAGAAAGCTTTAGACACAGCCAAAGATCCATCAACTTGTTTAGTTCTAGGGCTAAAAATTGGGCCTGGTCTTTGTAAAGGGCAGCAAATACTCATGATAAAAAAAAATATTGAGAAAGTCCAAGCCCTCTTCAGAGATCTGCCTGATGGGTGTCAGTCAGCTCCCTCATTTATTTGTCTTTTAACGATGGGGAGAGCAACAAGTATCATAATAAACTCACTTTGAGTTTAGACTCAAAAACTCAAAAATGTTTGAGACTCCTATGTGGGGGCTGGTAACTCCTTGTGTTAATCACATTTTAGCACAGCCCTTTAATTAGAAATCTTACCATTGCTTTTCTTAGTTCTGTATTTGTTTTCAGTTTTATTAGAAGGGTGTGGGTTTTTTCCTTTAAATTATTTGAAAGTGACTGTTAATAAAAAATAACATCAGGAAAAAGAGCCCACATTCTAGACAGGACACATCTGTCAGTACTAGCAATTAGCAGCACTGGGTTCACTGAAATCAATGGGAATTTAGTCATTGACTTGAAGAGCACTAGAAGGTCACCGAGGGTGTTTTAGATGGAGAAATGTTAGCTCTTGAAAGGAAACCTGGAGGGAATTTCAGGCAAGGGTTTTCTTTTGTCTGTACCAATCTCATTGCTTTCCAGGGGGATTTCTAATTAGGAGAAAGAAGAAACTGCTCAAGCTGAGTGACCTATAGGATAAGAGTGTAAAATTCATGCTGAACAAATTAAAAATCAGGTACCAGCTATAACTGTGTTGCTTCATTTTGATATGTAAGAAAGGAGTCCTAAGAAAACGCAAAATACAGCTAAAATGTACAGACACCAGTTTTTAACATCACAATAGCATTCATCACCTTGAAGTATTTCAAGATCTAAAATGTGGTAATACTATTTGCTTTGAAATTTCTAGTTTCAGAGACTCACTTCCTGAATTCTGAATAAATATTTTTTTAGCTGTTTTTACTTCTCTGTGGCTGCACAGAGCCTCCATGACTGACAGCTATGTGGCTCTCAATAGTAAAATTTCAAGCTGGTATTTGTATAATCAGCTGAGAGGGCAAAAAACTCTTGATTATGGCATTTTCTACCAATTCAGACCAGCATGTATTAAAGTGTTGCTGCATAGATCTAATGAAAAAAGCTCCTAACATAAGCTTCCCTTCTTGGAAATTGGAGTTCTACTGTGTCAGATGGTTTTAAAACCTTTAGTTGTGGCTGGGCCATGCCCTGGGCCTTGGTCTTCCCAGTTTGACTGTTGATCAACCTCAGCTTTTTGCTGCTGGAAATTTTGGACCTAGTGTTTCTAGTTCTGGCGTTTATTTATAGCCACCCAAGGTGGCAATCTCATTGGATGACAGGGTGCACTCTTGTGCCACCTACCCACTTTGTCACTACTGTTTCCCACTGATGAGGTGCACAACAGCATGTCCCCGAGGTGACTGAAGCTTTCAAGACCCAAAATAGTGCTGAGGGCTTTTTTGCTTGCCTCCGCTGTCTCTCTATGTTTCTGTAAGTCCCCAAAGACCAGCATGTATTTCTAGCAGTGAAGGAAGTTTTGTTTTCAGCTTTCCATTCAATAAAATGCCAGTAAGTCACAGGTGATGCTTTCAGCTACAGATTCAGCATTGCTTCCACCACCCTCACATTCTGCAAATGGTAATTCTAGAAATGCCTCTGTTGTTTTTGTCTTCCACCCAGCATATTTTCTTTCTTCACTTCTATTCACTTCCATTTTTTCCTCCTAAAACTGATATTTAGAACTTAACTGCCCACAGTTTATAATTAGTCCACACATGCCTTTAATTTTGATTAAATGTCTGGAATATGCTAAGTTAACCCATTACAATACTTATTTACTCTAAGTTAACCAGCAAGACTGAACATGAAATAAAAAATTCTGATGAAGGTCAGTCCCAGTCTTGGGAAAAGAAAAAAAATCTTGTGGGAAGCTCAGGGGTTTAGGATTTGTGAGAGCCCTTCTCAGCCTGTACTTTGGCTGCAAATTTTTCTTCCACACATCTACAAGGTGCTGAGAACTTTTCTCTGGATTGCTGTGACAGCAAAACACCTTGCAAACAGCATTTGACGCTTCAGAAGCTCAGGATCAAGCGTTCCTCCCTGTATCTTTAGAACTGCTTAGACCCGCCATGGAGAGGAATTCACCTTCCCCCAGAGCTGACAGAGAAGCAAACAGTCTGCAGAGGTCTGACAAACCCTGAGTTACCAGATACTGTGAAAAAAGCGAGAGGAAGGAGGGTATTCCTGAGATACTGAAGCACTTCTACGGAATAGGTCTATTAAGAACCTCTGGACACTGCTGTTATAGTAATTACATGTTGATAACAGAGAAAAAAACATATGTAAAGTAAAACTAATCTCATGACACCAGATACAAGAACCTGGCAAGCTCTGTTATTATAAGATAGCAGAAAAAACATTTTTATCGACAGGTGATGGAATGCTTGACTCTATGTAATCACCTAGTTCTCATTTTCCTCTGCATCTAAGCTAATAAGATGAACTTATGCATATAAAAAGTAAAATACAAGCACAAAATTCATTACTCAACTTCTTAAGGTAAGCACACAGCTGTGCTTGGAGAAAGACTGTAGACAAACAACCAACAGATCTATAGAGAGATTCTGTAGATGGCTGGACAGAATGAAAGGTAAAAATTATTACAGAAATGTTTGGACATCTTAAAACAACAAACAGTTCAATGTGATTTATTTAGTCAGGGTAGACTAAAATTCACTAGTATAACAACAGAACCATTTGTCTTAGCAAGTATCTTGTTATTGGTGATCAATAACGTAGCTGAGATGACTGATGGCTTTGTTTTCCTGCGGTGCCTCAGCCAGTCTAAATTATTTATTTGACATGCTGCCTCTTGGCAAATGCAAGGAAACAGTGACAAGAAATTTGCATTCCTCCGATATATACCTCAGAAGGAATGTAAGGTATTCCTCAAGCTTCTGGTGAATGACACATGGCTGCAGTTTGAGGGACGGTTTTGCTGCCCGAACATGATTTTGTCTCTTGGCATGAATAGCAATGCAGACTTCAGAACGAAAACCAAAGTTACTTCTTGGTTGCAACGTGGCAGAGGAGAATGTGATGGCATCTGCAGAAACACCCAGAACCTGGACGCCTCTGAATACTCAAGAATCTGTCCCAGTCTGCCAGAAGGTTTAAGTTCTTATTGCCAATTTTAGTCTTGAGACAGGGAAAAATGTAAAAGACCACAGGAACTTAGTAGCAGGACAGGGCAAAAGTCTCCCAAGCTCACTACAGTTCCCTAGAAGTGACCAACGGTGGAAGTTGAGGTGAAGAATGAATGTAAGAGTGCAGCCAGCATCAAAGAGTATCTCCCTTTCTCTATCATCTATTCTCCACACTAAGGAGGAGTTCTAGTACTAAATATCTGCAAGCCTTTCCATAACTCTGAGCATCCTTGTTCTCTGTGCTGGTTTAGCTGTGGTACAGCCCACTCAAGTAAGTGCGCTCAAAGGGTGGGTATAAATGGATTTACACACTGGTGCAACTCTATTCATTTTTCCTCTATAAGCTTTCTTAACACATTGGTATTAATCAGTTAGTATTTAGTTGTTTCATAACATTATTTTAAACTGTTATTAGGCATAAAGCTGGTACTTTCAGAGATCTATCCACAGTAACTCCAGTTTATCTTTGTTAGGAAAAACAGTAATTTAGAGACGCTTGCTGTGCATTGGGTTCTCTATTGGTTCTGTAGCCTTGTCTTTGCCTTAACATCATGGAAATTTCACAGCTCTCATGTCTAACTACCCTACTAAATAGAAGAGAATCTTCACCTCCGCTATGTGCTCATGAGTATTCTCACAGAAGCACTACAAAGCAGACGCAGGACTGCCTCTGAAAACGTAGACAGGAGCCTCACAAATCATGCATTTCAGGCTCAGGTAAATTAAAAATTCCCATTCTTAGTGCCACTATGGTACTCTATCTTATTCTTCAGTGAAAGAGTGCCAGGGCTAGCCCAACACACCGGTACCAGCCTGGAAAACATCCTCCCAGCACTCATGGGGGACACCAACCTCTAGGTCCCCGCTCACTACGACACCCAGGGCTCAGTGCTGGGAGGTGGTTGATGGGGCTTTGCTCTTTTGTAAGGCACAGCTGGGGACTACCACGTTGATTTTCCACTGCAGCATTCAGTATTAAACCCCAAAGTTGGTGGGTGTGCCCGTGCCTGGCTCATGACTAGCTTTGTGATACATGACTTGCAATATTTTGGTCTCGCTGTTTAGCAAGATGAATCTCTGAATGCTGAGAATATTGTACAGTGTCTTGCTGTGAGTCCTACAAAGCACTTGGAAACTTCTGTTTAATGTTCCCATTCAGAGAAAGTTATTGCACTTTGAAGAGGTAAGGCAGAATGGACAATTACTAATGCTGCTGAAAACAATTAGTTCTCATTTGCTTAACACTGCTTCCTAACACACAGCTCTAAAACTTTTCACAGGACCTTTAAAATACAATCAATTTTCCTCAGCTATTTCCTAATAATTCAAACCGAGTGCAGAACCTGCATGCAATCAAGCTAATACAGGTCGATAGCCATTTTCTCTCCGTTAAATAGGAATTTTAACACAGTGACAAGCTGTGGAATCACAAACAGCTACTGTATATCTACCTGTCCGCTGAACATGCGGAGCGAGGACATGACTCGGCCACCTTTAGTCAGGCTGAACAGAACTTGCCAGTATAGCTCATTAAGTAAAACAAAGAATATCACAAGCCATTAAGATGAAACAAGTCTGAGAATCACTGGACCTCAAACAAATACATGGCTTACATTTACTTTTTGTTTACGAAGATAAGGCTCAAACACTTCGAAAATCCAGAAGAGTTAGACCCAGCACACGCAAGACCAAGCCCTGCATAAAATACCCCACAAAGACAAATACCCACTTGTCTGCAAAAGGATGTTCTGCTCTGTTTTTAGCACCTCACAGTAATGGAAGTGATGGCTGGAATCTGCAGAACAATTCTGCACCCGGCTGAAAGTGCCCAAAGGCTTCAGAAACCATCGGGGAAGGAACTGTCAGAAGCTTGCCTCAAGACCACATCTAAGTACTTGTGAGTAGAACTGTGAGATATCTGTGATTTAATTTTATATGTCATCTCAAAAATGCCACGTTCCCCCCAGATGACACAAATTATTCATGCATAAACTTAATTAGCCATATGACATTTACCACAAACTTCTGTCTGCATTGACCAGTTATGATAGTCTGAAGACTGAGTTGGTAATGGGGCTCTGACTCAGTCATTAAAACAAATTAGGGACAGATAAAACTAATAATTACTTCATCTTTTTGCAACTAAAATAGGTTTTTGCTTTGTAACTGTTTTCAAGGCTGACTGACGAAGATTTTGTTGATGCATCACTTCACTAAGGTATAAATTTCTACCTGAAAATCATAGAATCATAATGACTGACTTATTTTTACTGGATCATGATTTACGGGACAGAGCTAAATTGATTAAGGTAAATTTTTTGGCTTGGTCTCAATGCATCATTTGCCTGTGTTTGGAAAGGAATGCTGGAGAGTGAGAGGGAGGTGAAGATGCAGAGCAGACAAAAATCACTGAGAGAACTGACGGACCACATATGAAACCCATACAAACAGCTGCACAGGCAACAGGAAATCCTGAAAAATAGCACTGGGCAAGTATTCCCATTAGGTCAGGATGTGCTTTATTTTCATATACTCACCTGACTCTTCTTCCTATTTTGCTGAAAATCAATACAGAACTATTGCTAAAATAACACTGTTTTCACCAAATGATTCCTTCTAGTGGTCCATGAAGATGCTTTTCTTCATATCTCTATGTCCTTGTTTGACTTTATTTTTTGTCTTGTCACCACACTTATTTTTCTGAGGTTCAAGATATGAATCAGTAAAGGTGAAATGGAAAGAGACACAGTAACAAAACAGCATTCTCCCAATATTAGTGAGGTCAGAAATAAATAAATAAAAGTCTTATTTTACATAGAGGAAGACCTACTCCTTATTAACAGAACACCTTTGGTGAAAATGCACATATTTCTGTGGCTTAGTGACCTGTGCTGGCTACAGATGAACTGGTCTCCAGGAACATCAACATCGCAAAACCTATTACAAAAAAAAAATCTATCCATCTTCCTTGTTGGCAGGCTCGGTTTTAGAGTTAAGGATTTCAAAATTGATACCAGGTGAGTATTTCAGTGAAGGAGCTACAGCAAGTTTGCATAAAGAAGTAATTGCCTGGGAACGCACAGACAATTTTAGGCTCTGGGGTTATTAAGCCAACATCTCTGCAAATACCATGAGACTGCTCAACCCACAGTCATCTCCAAGACAGAGATGTCTAGTCCACAGGCTATGAACCCTAGCACAATTGAACACCTGGGAAAGATAGAGTCCGTATTTGCTCATCACCCATGTCCATTCTATACTCCCAAAAAGTCATAATCCATTTCTTCATTTAGTAGGAATGAAGGCAAGGTTTTGACATATGTATCTACTGCTAGCTTAATGATTTTTTTATGCACCAAACAATTTCAGACTCAGCCCAGGGCTGATTCCGAGAACAGAGTAAGCTTGTAGTAGTTCCAGTACACATTAGATTCTTCCCATTTTCTTCATAAGAAGCATTCACATGTATGTGAATTTATAATGCTAGGGAGAAAGATTTACATTCCTCCCAAGTGGTCTTCTGCATGCGTGTTTAAAAGCATTTCTTTAAATACACATTCACCTCCCACTGGCTGCCTCATGACAGAGGAAATCCGTCGGGAATGTAAAACATCTGTGTTTAAAGATGCACAGGTTGGGGAGAGAGATAGGCATGGATGAATGAAAGCTCCTGACCCTCCTCATAGATGAGAAACCACCTGCACCTCTCCCATTCCCAGCACACTCATGACGATAGCCCTTATGTGTTCAAACTATTTTGAAGCACGACAGATTCATAGCTTGTACACAACTACTATTTCTTCTGCAGCAAAAAAGAATGAAGAGAAAATGAACAGAAACACAGAACCATGGAACCACAGAATGGCCCAGGATGGAACAGACCTCAAGGGATCATCTGCTACAAGGTTTTGGGAGAAAGGGAGCACAGAATTATAGAACAAGAAGACCATACGTGTTTTCCCTCTAATACACTCACAGCACAGACAGAGTCAAGGGCTAGGATCAGGCACCATTAGTTACAATGATTATCAAGGCAAACCTGTGAAAAAACCACGTTATTTATCATGATTTACTGGGATTTGACCCTTAACCATACACAATATATATTATTTTACTAAGCAAGATTCTGTATTTTTTGTCCTCTTCAATAATACATATTTATTGTTTGAAAGCAAACTTCAAAAGGTCGTGCTTAGAGAATTTTTTCTTTCTTCTTGACTGTTTTTCTCTTGCTTTCACTGCTGTTATAATCCAAACCCCTTGTCTGCCAGTCTTTGCATCCAGTCTGAGCTTTTTGAACTAGGCTTAATACAATTTGCACAGAGGATGAGACTGACTGTCACCCGCAGTTCGAGCCATCTGAAGGGCAACATCTATTGAAAGAACTGTGTGAATTTTACCCACAGAAATAATGAGGGAGGGGGAAAAGTTTAAAAGAATTTAATTAATTTGCATCCCTAAAGGTGACTTGTTAGCACTATTGAGAATTAAAGTGTTAACACAGCTGTGAAGGCTATGGAGGTTGATTTGGTGTGTCATATTGAATTATGGCAGCCTGTACCCATGCCAAAATCTCTCTCTAACAGAAGTATATGGAAGGTTAAGGATAATTTCTAGAGGTACTATCAATATCCCTGAAGTTCCTACTTCAGTGATTATTAAATACTCCGAGCAGATTTGCAGCTGAGAAGGAAAAATTTAGAACTAAAACATTCAGGGGCCCTGAAACCACAGAAAGCTTTTTCAAATTGTTGGGAGAGAGACAGCAGGGAAACACCCAGCCCACATTTTTTAATGGTTTAAGAATTGTTAAAATGGCATCATCGCTTCACCTTACTTTGTATATCAGAGTGAAGATCTATGCATCAACTGCAGTGACCGAGACAACTCTACAGCCAGGTACAGCTTCTTGCAAAGAATCTGTGTTGCCATTGAATATCCTGCAAATTACATCTAGAGGGCGAGTGCTTGGCCTCCCGGAGATTACTGCAGAGTCAACAGCCTCCTTTAAAAGGACAATTTTCCGGTGATAGACACAACTCATGGTCTCTTCCTGGTGGAACCTGAATTGTGCACAGATAGCCTGAGAACCCCACATCTTGCAAGAGATGGGTAGGCAATCTGGACCGGGCCGTGGTGTGCTGAAGGACACGTGTTCTAGCTGCATCAGGAGAAAAAGTAACCATCCTGTCTGTCAACCACACCGATGATTGTGTGCTTTCACTCCCAAACGCAAAGAAGGGGGGAAGGAACACTCCTTGAATTTAGCAAGACTGTGCAATATATCCTTAAAAGTGTTTGGTAGGAGACACTGGTAGGTGTGTAAGCTTCATCAGAGTTTACTCTGGCCTGAAAGATTAACTCAAGGGATAAAATGATTCAGTGAGGAAGGTGCTAAAACAGTGCTTGCACATTATTTTAATTTTCTTCTTCTGTTCAAGCAGTTGTTCATTACTAGCTGTCTTGCAACCTCTGCTACAATTTATTCTGCTCCAAAAGAGCAGAGAGGATATAAACTGCTATCCCTGTGTTCTGCTCTAAGCTCAGCAGCTTAAATTTACTGGATCTACAGTAATCTTCAGTAGCAAAAGTATCAGTATTCCTCATAGTATCATATCTCATAGAATTTAAGAGGTAATTACTTTATTATTTCCTAAATACCTGATTTTTTTTTAATATTATAGAACTGGACTAATATTAAATGCCCACGGTCTCCCCTTATGTTCTGAGTTAAAACCAAATTTCTTATTATCTCTTTTAAAATCACTATCTGATTTTTCACTAGGTTTATTTCTTTTTGTGGAGCTGTGACAAAAAAAAAACCAAAAGACACAGAAGCACAGGATTTGAAGCAAAGGATTGGCCTCCTTTACACAGCTCTTTTTGTCAGAACTTTCTCTTAATCTTATCCTTTCCACTACAGTTGTGTTTGTCATTTCATGCATGAAATGTGCACTTTGCATGAAACGTGTACTTGTAGCTTCTATTGTTTTACTTAAGTCCTTTCCGTTATTTTGACATTTGTGTCTGTGTCCTGGTTACACAGGTGGCAAAGTCCTTAGAGTTCTCTATTTTTAACCAACTTACTGAAGCTGCAGATAGGATTAACCTGTCTAGGTTTGGACTAGAGATCAAAATATTCTAAATTCAGGGTTATAGGTCTGGAAATTGGTTATGCAGAAATGCAGTTCAGCTAGTGATTCGTCTGTACCTGCACAGCTCCATTTGCTTTGGTGGGGTAGCGCTGAGGAGACCACAGCTCATGAAGTGGTCCAAGGTCCACCACTGCGCACACTTATACAGCCCTGGAAGCTGTGGGCAAACCAGAAGATCCTGGATGTAACTATGGCAAATTTATTGCAATTACAGGTCTTCATTAGCGCTTTTTCTTTTTCTTTTTTTTTTTTCCTAATAGAACCATTTGTGACAAGTATACTTCTTACAAAAGTAAAGGGTTATAAAAAATCTGGTTGAGGGAAGCTGTCAGGTGAGTGACCATCTCCCCGACACCTCTCCCGTGAGCTGTATTCCTGCCCTGAGCTACCCAGTTCTGCTGCTCCACTGTTGCTGGGTCCATGAGGTCAGCCAGCACATTTCGGTTTTGCCAGCAGACTCTGTCATTTCACTCTGACTCACTGAGAGGCTACAGCTGTGTGAGATTACGCTGAAGTTTTAAAAAACATCTCAGAAGGATTCATTTGGGTCATTACACTGTGACAGGCACCGTGGGCCAAACCAACACCTTCAAATGTGAAAAACTAATGGGTTAGTCTGCTGCCCTCATCCGTAACCATCACAGCACCTGTCAGCACCCCTACTTTTAAGGTGAAGCATCCTGCATACAGCTTCTTCCAGCTCCTGCAATGACATCCAGCATCTCCTCTAGATGCTGATGCTCCCATCCAGCAGCATTTAACAAAAGCTCTTAGGGCTCAGAACATCTATTTTTTTTTCCTTTTCAGATGCTTTCCTTATAAAGCAGGGAACATTGGTCCTGCATCTTACAAATCAATACCAAGGCAGCAGGGCAATCTGCATACAAATCGACTTGCAAATTTACACCCTGTCTGACTCTGCCAACAGGATTAAAAATCATTCATGAAACAACAGCTCCCTGTAATCACATCCAGCCAGATTTCAATAACAACTCAGGCATATAAAAGCCTCTTGGTCTCATATGTATTAAAAATAGTTTCTTCTCATTTTCTACTTCTTCCTTGGATAGTAACTTCCCATTTTCTTGAGAGCTTTCTGCTCTACCTGTGCTTTATCATCCATCCTCCAAAGACTCCATCTACATAACAACTGGAAAGATTTTTTCTACCCTACTAACCAAAGGAAAAGGTGATTGCTTATACCCCAATATGAAAGCAGGCAGGGAAAAAAAAAAACAAAACCAAAAAAAACCTCAAAAAAACCCTGAGTCATCACTGCTTCACCACAGATCCCAGTCACTGTCTTCAATAAAAGCCAATGCCTCCTAATTATTGGTTAATTTTTATGCACAATGGGCTTGGGAGTTCTAATTCTGCTCTCTACATACAGTTATTTATTTCAGAAAAGCCTTCAGGATCCAGTTCAACATCTTAGGAACTATTATTCAGTCTTCAGTAAGCAAAGCAGACTTCTTCACTGGACAGCTTTTTTTTTTGTTTCAGATTATGTGTCTGTAATTAAACATAGTGCTCATTGTCTGTTATTACACCGCATTTCATCTGGTGATGGATCAATCTAGACACAGTGTCATTTTTAGTTATTGAGGAAGCATCCAGAGCAGTGAAAAAGGGCTTTTCTTGTACATTGAAGCAATAGGTAAACACAAAAGAGCGTATGTTATCCTGCAGTTCCTTTTGTCCATGGGAGCTGGGACAGGGCTTGGCAGCTGTGGGCAATTTTTGCCTCCTCCTGACAGTGCTGTGAAAGACTGATGCCAGCCTGAGTTCTCGATCACCTCATGGGGATGATCTGTCACCATTTGTCAGGGGTAACTCCTACCTTCCTGGCTTTACAAAGAGAAGTTGCAGACTGCAGGTATAATGGGACGCCCAGGTTTGGAGGGCAAAGTGAGAGTTTTTGCAAGAATACTCAATAATCACTGCAGACTGAATTCAGTCTGAAGAACCTGAAAGCAACTCATATCTTTCCAGTTACTTAACTGTTTCGGTGCTCAGAGAATAGATCTGAAACTCAGAGCAAGCTACCCCTAAAGTGATATAAAAAAGCTACAATGTCTCTGCAGGTTCATGATTTTTCTTTTAGACAAACACAGTTATTGAGAATTCTGAAAAAGCATCAGTTAATATTTCTTTTGACTCTCATCATATTGAGTGGGCAACAACCTGGCAATCACGAGAGCAAGACAGAAGACAGAAATAAACTGAGATACTGAGAAGGAGACTCAGTAGCTGTTTTACAAAGACTATGGCCTTTAAAAGTCCAATTACAAGGCAATCTGAAACACTGAAATGGGTGAGAAAGCAACTACCAAGTGGCTGCTTCTCCATTGCATAGCAAGGAGCATGCACATACTGCTGCCCGCTGGCAGGGAGGAAGAATTTCTCAGTGATGCCATTACTTAATAACACTATTATTTAGCTTTGCTCCTGGCAAGCAGCCAGGCATGCAAAGGGGAGACAGCAGGCCGGTCAGAGTTAGGGCTGGAAGCTGCAGCAAGTTGTTCTTACAGCTGCAGACATTGCACTTCAGGGCATTGTTTAGTGGTCATGGTAGCACTGGGCTGATGGTTGAACCTGATGACCTTTAAGGTCTTTTCCAACCTTAATGATTCTACGGTTTTGTGATTCTACACATGTTGGAAGGAGGGACTTTGGGACCACCTCTAAACCTCATCCCACCCTGCTGCTGGCGTCAGGAACCAGCCTGGCCTTCTGGGGCTGACAAAAGGCATTGCAAAGTAAATGAGTGGAACATGACTATTTACTGCTCAGCAGTCCCTGCGCGAGAGACCCACAGCTAGCCAGTGAATTAGCTGAGGTCAGGAACTGTGTGGGGTGTGCTGGGCAGACAGTACCTTGCTTTAGCCACTTAAAGCTGCCAAAGAATGGCTCTTGGATCAGATTCATTTTAGTGTAAAAGCAATATTAGGAGATAAGACCTTAAACTTGCAGGTCTTCAACCCACTGGGATATGGGAGGCAGAAGTCACAGAAAAGTTTCACTGCAGTTTGGCAGGAACACAAAAGAGAGAGATCAGACAGTATCAGCTGAAGTGCTCGCTTCCTGTGCTTCAAGGCACAATAAAATGGCTTCTAGGTCAAAATGTCCAGTGACTCCTTTAATTCTCTCACTTTATACAATGGCCTCTTAAGCTGTACCTACGCTGACAGAATCAAAATGGAAAGCAGGTAGGTCTGCTTAATACATGGGCCTGGAACTCACCAGCTCACAAAATACCCTGAGCACAGGCAATCAAAACCACGCTGTTGAGGAAAATACCTCATTTTGATTTTCTGACTCTAGATATTTATCCAAAAGGGACTCATCATGCACAAAGCTCTTAAAGTGAAGACCAAAAAGCCCCTTCAAGAGAACTCAATCCATTTATTTGCACCAAAGCAACTAGTTTATTTTTCAACACACATTCTTGACATACTGGTATGTTCAAAATACACAAACCAGACGGATTCTCATGACAAGCTCTATTTGCTTAATCTAAGCTTTTCGCCATGGAGAAGGGCTGTGACTAAGAGTACGTGAGGGCAAAGTGAAACTCAATGCTGATAACGCTATCATTTATGCACTAAGAACACTTTTCCATCATGTAATGTAGGATGAATCACAAGCAGGGGCTTCCTGCTTCTGCACTGATGTCGTTTGGAGATACCAAAGGAGAGAGATAATACAGAAATGCAACATGTTAGGTGCAGCTCACGTCTGTGGATTTACACGGCCACAACAGCAGCCAACTGAGATCAGCTTTTACAGGCAGAGCTGGAAACGGTGCTGCTGGGATGAAGATGACAAGCTATGAAATGTTGCAGGCTCTATCTCTGAAAACTTTGTCTCTACTAATAAATCCAAACACACTTGGTAAATTCCAAGGGCACTGAAACTCAGTTGCTAGTATGGCACCTGGCATTTGGCCCGCACCAAGCAGCACTTTCCCAAATTATTCCTGGACTTTGCTTGTTCTCAATCCGCAGTCTGCATGGAGCACCCTGTTTCAGCAACTAAACGAATCAAACCAGCACCGGCATGGGCCATTCTTCGCCAGCTGGCATCAGTATCTAGAAACATTTGTGCACACATTACATTTACTGCCGCAGATGTGGCTAAAGAGCCTGATGCATTGGGTGTGTTACTGAGGGACTGCAGCCCTCTTGGTTCTGTGGCAGTTCTGTACCTGTTTAAAGCAACCTCTGTTTGTCACTAAAGAGAAGCTGCAGGCAAAATAAGGCATCGAGGTGAAATTATTTAAGTGTTTGGCTCGCACTGCTTAATAAACTCAGGTTTAGAATATCTGCTTTGGTGCTCATTTTCTAGACAGAGAGATGTAAACATAAAATCCAGCACCTTTGGGAACACATGTCACAAGGCATTAAGGAGGCAACTGGACAAATGCCAAGAAATATCTACAGGACTTTGACGGAAATGCCAAACAGCAAACATCGCACTCGCCAGTCACATTCCCTTGAGTCATCGTGTAATTGGGCTGTGAAATTGTGTGCTAAAGACTGCGTCCACTTCCTCAGCTCCAGCCAGGCAGGGAAAGGAGCCTTCATGTTCCCCTGAGACTGGACTACTGCTGAGCTCCAAAATATCACCTGCTGGCCAGGTGGGCCTGAGAGCCACAGGGGCTGGACCTTGACATCTCAAATGTTCTCTCAAGTGTTCAGTGATACAGAAGTGATGGAAATGTTCAGCTCTCCCCTTCTGCCTCTGAGGGAAAGGCAGGAGGCTGGGTGGAGTATGCCAGAGGTGAGATTTGGGCTGCAGTCCACCAGCTTGACTGCGATGGTTTAGAAGATCCTGAGGGCTACTCTAGATTGCTTCCCCAGAAGCTACACTCAGTCGTGTGCTGTTTAGAGCTAACTCTCACTGGCATCATGGCATAAAGATCCTGAACCCCCAACTGCTTCAGATTTCCAGACAACAGTTGAGATCAGCTACTCAATACAACAACGAGGCACCACTTGGGTCATATCTTAACTTCTTCCCCTCCCCTACTGCAAAAGAAACAGAGATAGATTCTCTGAAAATGAACAGAAGACGTCATCACATTATTCCTAAGCAAGCAAATAAAGTGAATGGAATATAATGTCTCTATTTCTAGTTGCAGTTACTTCTGATGACACCTGCAGTGTACATAAATGAACTGCAGAAGAACATTTTACAAATTAAAACTTGGTAATGAGGCCACATGATCATAACCATGGGAGAGATGGGCTTAGATCTGGGCTGAGTCTATGATGTATTTCCAGGGGAGCAAAGTACAGCTGTCTCAGACCTGAGCATTAGAATCTACGTAGTTCTATTACTTCCAAAGAGAAAAAAAAAAAATGGATAAAATACTGTGATTAGGATGCTTTTTCCTAAGTGGTATGCTAGACCACCATTTAGATATGATAGTAAAATTGAAACACATTGATTTATATGGAGGATTTATCACTTTGCGTTTGTTTTACACAAACCATCATGGCTCTCAGTTTCACATTCTAATACTACCTCTGGTGTACAAGCTGTCCTAATGACATGCAAGAAACCTGCATTAATTTAGATGAGTTCTGCACTGTGAGGGTGGTGAGACACTGGAACGGGTCGTGCAGGGAAGCTGTAGATGCCTCCTCCCTGCAAGTGCCCAAGGCCAGGCTGGATAGGACTTGGAGCAGCCTGGTCCGGTGGAAGGTGTCCCTGCCCCTAGCAGGGGGTTGGAACTACATAATCTTTAAGGTCCCTTCCCATCTAAACCGTTCCATGATAATATGACAACATCTAAGCTTTCCCATATATATGACTATGTTAAATTTTCGGTTGCCAAGCACTACAAGGTTTTGGGAGGGAAAAAAAAAAAAAAAAAAAAGGACTGCATAGCATTCCTTTCCCTCACATAAAGGCATACTCATGTCCAAGGTAATCTGAGATCAGCAAATTTGTTGGACATGTCTTCTGTATAATGAATGAATTGCAGTTAAGTTTATACTGTGTGGTTATACACAGAAAAACAGGGTGACTACATACGTATACCATTGCAGTCAGAATCAGATGAAATATTGGGAACATTTTTTTACGAGAAGCATACCCTGCCACATGCATCCCTGAGCAGTTCTGTTTCTGTCAGAGGCATACTGTGTCTGGGAAGAAGCGGAAACTGGGAAATGTTAACAATTGCACTTAAAAATGCTGGACTGGAAAAACTCTAAATTATTCAAAAGTTTACTTCTTTGGTTTATTCCTTAACACAAGTGGTTAGATTGAGAGGGTTTTATTTCCAAGATCTCTATACAACCAGTAAAGAAAAAACCAGTCTTATATAGGGTGATACATAGAGTTTAGGTTACTTTTACCTTTTCACTGACCATAGAAAAAACTATTAAGGCTTCTACCAGACTTTCATTCTGTGACAGTTTAAACTGAAGTAAATTAAAATTGCTGGTTAATCATTTCCTTCTCCTCCCTTGTTCCAGCTGTGATCCTTGTCAGACCCAGTGGTAAACCTGCTCAACAAGTTAAAGAGCAGAAAACTATCCTTAAAGAGAAAAAGTAGCTTTCCATTAGTTTAGTTTCCTGAATTAGCTCATTTTGCAGTATGAGATAAACACTTGGGATGCTCCAAGAGATGGAGTAAGAGTGTTTCTCCAGAGACAGAAAGACAGAGCTGAGACTAAGGGCAGGATCACGGCGATGTTAACTTGCACTTGCTTTTTGTTGGAAGCATTTGGCTAGAAAACAGAGATTTTACACCAGAATTGAAAGCAAAATATGCAAGGGAGACTCAGGAGCTGTAGGTCTATATAGAATTTCAGGTCTGGTTTCGGGCTTGGTCAAGGTTTTTACCTGTTTATAGCCAAAGACAGGCTTTATTCTGTGATGTCTGGTAACTGCCCAGTTACATCTGTGCAAATCCAGTGCAGAATGAATTCAAAATATTGTCATATCAGGGCAGGAGCTGTGGCTAATTAATTCCATTTGTACTGTAGGATAATTTTCTATTGCATACTCAGCAGTATTATGTTAAACTGTGAATTTTAAACAATCTACCTGGTTTTTGTATTCCATAGCTCTGTTGACAGAAATTATCCTTTGAATGATTCTTCATTTCCCTTAATTTATTCTTAATTTCACTACTTTAACAAAAGCATCAGGCATATCGGTAGGAGAGAACGAACTTTAAGCAAGCTTTTGTCTTAACTCGAGGGAATGATAGCATGCAAATCTACCTAATTAATAAATCAAAGCAAACTCCAGGTCTAGGCTTGCCACCACAGTGTTTCTTGGTAACCAGTTCTCAAGAGCAAATAAGCTTTGCAGCAGGAACAGCATGTAAACTTCTGATCGCACAGCTGGGCTGCCTTAGTGACATGAGCTGTGCCTCAAGTTCCACCAGGGGAGATGTAGGCTGGACATCACAAAAAAGTTTCTTGACTGAAAGAGTCATGAGGCACTGGAACAGGCTGCCCAGGGAAATGGTGGAGTCCCCATCCCTGGAGGTGTTCAAAAAACAAGTAGATGTGGCATTTCAGGAAATAGTTCAAGAGTCGTGGTAGTATTGACTTGACAGTTGGGCTTGATGATCTTGGATCTTTTCAGACCTTGATCATTCTATGATTCACACCCGTGTTCCCTAGGGTTTCCATGCCAGCTCACCAGGCAGATGGGCTGACAGGCTGGCCATGAGGCAAAACTTGAACTCCAACCTGGAGGCTTGAACTCCAACCCACACAAGCACATCATGTCACCTGGCGTGGTGAACTGAAGCCACAATCAATCAAGACAAAGAAGAAATTCCACACATGATTTCTGGATGAGAGGAAGAGGCTTAAAATGTGTTATCTGCAAGCTATCCTCAAGGCTAAGGAGAGCTGACAGACACTTGTAAGCTGCAACTATGTCAATAAAGTATTTCCCAGGATAGTTCACCAGCTTCAACTAACTCAGCAGATAGTAATTTAAAGGTTCCTCTACTTGCAGGAATAAGGAGCAGCACAGCCATTATCTCACTAAATTATGTTTTCACTGAATCACTTTCAATTAAGCCTGTTTTTAACAAGTCCATTCCATTTTGCAAGATAATGCTCCTGAGGGCATATGTTACCGAATGTGTGAGGATAAAAAGAGAACCAGTGGTTTCAAATCTCGCCTCAAAGCTTTGAGTAATTTGTAGTAATGGCTTACACTGCTACAGTGCCTTTCACCATGAAGGGCATCGGAGCCTTTTAGGAGAGCAGAGAAACAAGGGGAGAAAAATGACATCACCTTCCACCGAAACACAGCCCCTCCTGAGGAAGAACGCTGAAGTTGTCAAGCAGCAAACAGAAGAATGATGGTGAAAGCAATGAAGAATGCCTTCAGCTGTGAAAAGCAAATACAGCATCCCATCATGAAAGTTATTAAAACCACCATCTGTATATATATAT
>NW_009734613.1:188930-199218 GCF_000703405.1 Apaloderma vittatum | reverse complement strand
GTTCCACCTCAGCGTGAGGAGAAACTTTTCCACTGTGTGGGTGCTGAAGCCCTGGCCCAGGCTGCCCAGAGAGGGTGTGGAGTCTCCTGCTCTGGAGACTTTCAAACCCGCCTGGACACATTCCTGTGTGGCTGCCCTGGGTGACCCTGCTCTGGCAGGGGGTTGGACTGGGTGATCTCTAGAGGCCCCTTCCAACCCCCAACATTCTATGAATCCATGATAACTCTCAGGGACTAGCCATGGTGACAGCTTTCAAAAACACTGTTGACAAATTATTTTCACTGAGTAGGAAGGGTAAAACCAATTATCAATCCTCTGAAGTTCTCCCATCTCTTGATTATGTATTTATAGCCCAACCCTCAAAATCGCTCAACTTTAATCCTAATTTATACATGAGAAAACTGAGGATGACGAATTGAGTGATTTATTAGCGGCTGGTAAGGGAACCCTCAGGGAGCTGGGGACCGAATCTGGAAATGCCCTATTTCTTGCTCTAACTACATGACATCTCAGCTTAAAATCAGATACTGAAAAGTTCAGATAAAGACATTTCAGGATGAAGCCATCAAGAAAAGCAGCACTGTAAAATTCTGTCTGTAAAATAAGGAAAAATAAAAGAGGAGAAATTAGGAAAGCAGCAGAGTATTCTTGCTATAAAGACATGTGGATGTTTCACTTTCATTCACCATGGCCTTTAGATGATTTTACTGTATCTAGTCATTTGCTGGACTTCACACAATGCTCCTAGTAAAACCCTTATTTTCTTTGAAGAGATGATTAAATACGCAAAGACCAATACTGCTGTATTTCAAATTCTTAAGTGCAATGAGTGGAAAATGCCTTGTTTAAAAAGTTAATTGAAGTGAGCTCTGTTGAACCCGGCATTACAGCTCACACTTACAGAACTAACGTGTTGCTCAGCAAGCTTTATTAATTCGTTTTTATTAGCAGTAAGTAGTTTTATTTTCTCTAAGACTGGTGCAGGCATTAGAAACACTGAGTGGTAATAGGGTGAAGCATGAATGCATCTTCCTGGAGATTAAAATAAGAAGTAGGCATGATTCAATGTGAGAAAAAAACAGGAGAACCTGCAGCTCCTTGCCCTGAACCTGCTTCTCTAGTTTTACTCAAGTTTTTGCTGTCACTATAGTCTTTGAGGCGCAGAACACAGTATGGAGTATAACCTTGCAGAGATCACACAGATACTGGGTATTTATTTCTACCTGAATTACTGAGGAAGGACAATTTAGTCTCAGAGTTACACAGTAAAACCGAGATGTTAAAGTGTGAATGCAAACACAAACGGCCAGTTCCTGTGGCGCTACTTTTATTTTTTAATTACGCTTCTTCACTATCAAGAAAGTATTGAAACTAGTCAAGATATTAACAAACACCATTTTACTAAGTTGTCAAATATGGGGGTCAAAAGCAAGGCAGAAACTCACAAGTGAGGGTTTCGATGCATTTTTGCTGACCTCAGAAGCCGTAGGTGCTGTAGCTTCTGCTGTCTCCCTGTCACAAAGCTAGGCAAGCATAGCAAATTTAAGTAGATATAAATAAATCAATGTCCCGTGTTTTTGAAACAGCACATTTTGCTGCAGCAGAAGGATAGTTTCAGGGGTAACAAACAAACGTGGCACCTCTCTGGATGAATCTGTAATGTAGTAATAATGTTGGATCTAGTTTTAAAGAGAGGAAGGGAAAAACAGTTGGTGGATGAAGAATAACATTAAAGCTCCTTTTTATTAAATGAGAACAATAAGACGAAGACAGATTGCAACACCAACCTGAGCCTTTGTAGATGTCCATGTTAGCAGGGCATGACAAGCAGAAAGGAAAGAAAATTATATATTCATTAGTTTAGTTGCTGTATGATAATATTGTGAAGAAAAAAAAAAGCAGAAAATCTGCTTAAAATAAAATGGCCACAATGTAAGCTTGCCTTCATTTCTTCGATCTCCCCGTATTAAAAAAAAAAATAAATAAAACCCTCAAGCAGAAATCAGGCATTTAGTTGTGAGTGAATGAAAAGCACAACTATGCTGAAGAATAAAGCAGAGTTCATTCAGCTTCATCCAACAATCCTCTGCATTTCATCCACAGGTCTCACAGTCAAAGCCTTAGGATAATAAAAAAAAATAAAATAAAAAACATCTATGAAGCTTAACCTGAATTCTGGTAAGAAACCCCATAATTACAGAATGTCAGTGACTACAGATATGAAAGGCTTTCAGGTGTTTAAATCTTAATGGGGTGGCATGGTCTCCAGTGAAGCCTGCAGACAACCTGTGGAGGCATGTCAGGCAGCACGCAGCCAGCTGGCCTCTACCAGGTGGGACCCCATCTCCATGAACATCACCAGTAACTCAAAGCAGACTTCCTCACGGAAAAAAACCCAAACCTAAATGATAAAAATTCAATAATGGGAGCATACAGCTCATCCACATCCTACAGACAAGGAGGACAACATAAATATCAGCCTTTGCCAAGAGTCCGGGCAGGTTGGTGCTCCCACTCCTCTCATCCGATTGAAACGCCAAAGGAACCCCATGTAGACCTGTGCCAGGCACTTTAGGAGGTCAAAAACCTGCCCCAGTGCAATACGAGCGCGTGATTACTAGATCCAGAAGTGAAGTCCTCTTGTCACATGAAATGAAATAAATGCTGGTACTAAACACAAATAGTCCCAAAGAAGCACTTTCTTTGTAGGCATCTGTACAATAGGCAATTTAAAGGAAAGACCATCGGAGCTTACTGCTAAGTTAAAAATGATGCCTCGGAGACAAAGTTTCAGCCCTAGCCTTTCTTTTAAGAGATTTTAAATCATTTCAAGGTCTAAAAGCTTCAAATTGGTATTCTATCAGTTTATTTTCATGAATGAATTAACGTGGCAGAGCAGTTGCACATTTGTCCTTACACAGTACGATCTTGGGCTAGCAAGTTTTCCACACGAGATTTAAAAACGGTTAGCTGACAAGAACAATTTGATTGATAGCACTATAGACAAGAAACAGAAGAGAATGGGAAGTGTCAGGCAGTTGAAAATAATGTTTTCTGAAACACACTTCCATGAGACTACACCAAAGGCTGGAGGCAGAGAGAACTGCACACTGCTCCTGGGGCTTCCCGCGGTCACAGCAAGAAACGGTCCAGTTCTAGGTTTCTGCAAAAGCAGGACTAGAAATACAAACAAGCTCATAACCTGATTGTTTCATTAGGATGGAACTGTCACTGTCCCCTCAGTCTGCTCAGCAGCAGGTCTGATCCCTCCTCAGCAGCATCCGGACAGACAAGAATGCTCGCAGGGAGAGCAGGACTGATGCTGCTGGATGAGCTCGGCAAGATTACTCACAGCCTGATTAGTAACTGGGCACAGAAAATTTTTCTTAGAAGAGCAGGTTACAGCAGAAGCCAGGATATCTGACAGCCTGTTGCATCACGTATTCGTGGTAGCTGCCTTACTGCCAAGACAGGCAGATGTTAGCACTGCCTTTAGACACGGCATGAACTTGAGCAATTTTGTCTGTATAATTACAGGTAATGCAGCCCTCCTGGCAGCACTGCTGAGAGGCCAGCCTTGTGACAAAGCAGCTGAATTCACAGACTTGAAGGCAGCTACAATCACACCACCGCACACTTCGAAATCCTGCAATTGTTACGATCTGACAGTTTTTAGTGAGTTTCCTTATAGGCGGATTCAGACAGAAAAGATTTACACACAGAAGAGCCAAGTTTTCTTTCCCAAATGCACACGTTCAAGGAAGGTGACATGCTGCATAGAAAAAACATGCTTCCACCTGCAACCACTCCTCAGCAAGAACACCCACATTTAATAAAGGCTCCCCTGGGCCAAAAGTTAAATTGTACCCGAACTACCTCAAACAGCAGAGTGCTCATATGCTATGCCCTGAGCCAAAAGATATGAGGGAAGCGCTTGTGAGCCACTACCTTGCAGGGTAGCTGGTGTCTCTGCAGTTCTGGGTATCTTTCTTCTGCATCTCCATTCATTTCTTTCAGGGCAGGGAATATATTCTTTCAGATTCCCACATTTCTATTACTGAGCTGCATTTTGAGGCTAAATGCTTCACAAAGACCTATACAAATCCACATGTATCAGTCTTCTAGCCATTTCCACCATTTGGGTCATGCTATAGCAAGCAAGCAAGTTCTGAACATTTATAGGTACACCACTAAAATAAAGGGAAAAAAAATACAGATTTTTTTTGCTGCAGTATGTACACCAATAGTACCTATATATATTGCTGAATAATGAGAAGCTATTTGGTTTTTTATAAAAACAAATAGACTTTTTGGAATAAATCTGACCAGGAACAACTGCATAACTCTACATACACACATGCCCATGTTCTGCAAACACCAGCACCTAGGACATGGATATATTTTCTTTGTACCTTGTTTTGGAGGAGTTTGAGTGTTTGACTATGGGAACTTTACCAGAATACAGAACTCCTTATTTGTTCATATGGCAGTGGGTAACGTAGCCCTAACAGGCAACATCAGTGCCCCAAGTCCTGCTCTGTACCACTGCAGCATTCAGGAAGGGTACGTCAGGGCATGAGAGATTCAGCAGTTCTCACACCTCTGCCATTGCCCGGAGCACCACCTTCACGCATCCATGATTCTGGAAATAATGGAGTGAAAAAGGCTGTTTCCCAAAACACTAAGTAAAAGGAAAAAGTATAAAGTAAATGCATATAGAGACTACACAACACAGTTGTGCTTCGCAGTGCATCACACACACAAACCACTCTACCTGAAACGTTTCAAAGAATTAAATAATGCAAAAGAGCAAATAGCACGTGGTATAAATTAGAGGATGTGGTAATTTAAGCATCATGCCAGTGGTCTAAAAGAAAGTATTCACTCAAAACAGTCCATAACAGATTAGAAAGAGAGGAAAATTAAAAGGCAGAGACAAGAAACTGAAGTTGAATGGCAGATCTGAAAGAAGCCAAAGAGTCAAAGAAATAAAGAAAAAGAAAGCACCAATACTCATTGCAAGGAACGACATAGAGAAAGCCTAACACTAAAAATAGTCAATTCACAACAGAGGAAATGGTAGGAAATGAAAGATGACCAACGGGGTGAGAGGGAAGAAAGGCAAGACAAACTTTTTGTGATGGGCACTGGCTCAGAAAGCTTGGCCAACAAGGAGGGCAAACTTGAAGAGACTCTTGAAATAACTTCTGAGTTGACGGGGTTATTTAGGAATGATGGAAACAAGATTGCCCAGCATCCTTCAGAAGATGCCATGTGAGAGAGCTGGAGGAGGAAAGGGGGAAAAAAATTGAACTGCATAGCAGTCAGACAAACTTTATTTCTTGGGAGCAGGAAATAACAAGGAGACAAGTAGCAGACAGCAGGGGTTTGTCAAGAACAAACTGTGAAATCATTCTGATGTTCTTTGGTAGCAGGATAACAGATGCTGTGGATAGGGATGAAATGGCAGGTATTACATTGTCTTTAGTAAGTCTTTCACACTGGCTCTCAGGCTAAGGAAATATGGTCTGCACGGATCTAATACTCAATGAGCACAATGTTGGGAAAATCATACTCTGAATAGTTAATAGTGTAAAACAGGCAAGAAATCTCATGCATGGCTCCGCAGAGCTTTGTGTTCTGAATCCAGTCATATTCCTTGTTTTCATTAATTTGTGTCTGATGGACTGAAAATGATTCTTGCCCGCTCTGCAGATGCTGCCAAGGTTGAGAGGGACAGCAAAGCAACTGGAGGACAGGAAGAGAATTCAAAACGGGCTTTATGGATTGGATAAATGGACTGAAAAAATAGGTTGATTGAGAAATACACAACTATAGCGTTGAGAGGCCGATCAGTCAACAGTGTGAACACAGGATGAGAGACAAGCAGCCCCTCAGTGGTACCACTGCTCTGGATCCAGAAATTGCAGAGAACCATAAAGAGAATGTGATTCGATGATATCGTAAAAAGATATGACAAATATAGAGTTTGTAAAACACTGAAATACCACTTCAGCTATGGCACGGATTCACCTCGGGAATCACATCCAGACATATGCACCCAACTTTATGAGAAATTTGAAGGATTTTGAAACAACCGAGAGCCAACAGACGACAGTAAGATTAATAAGACCAGAATCAAATTGCCAAGACAAGCAGTGGCATTTCCACTGTTGCTTTATGGGTAAATGCTTAAACCACCAGTATAATTAGTGACAATCTATATGATGACGGGTATGTCAACGAAGCATGGTATCACTGTCAGATAAAACAGCAATACTGAGTCATAAAAAGAAATAACTCTGCTGTATCATACCAGATGCAGAGTGGCAGAAAGACACCTGAGAGAGCTTTAAAGAGATCTTCCAGCAGCTTGAAACCATCTATCTGCAGCATCACTGAGAGCCGTGCTGGCTCATTCACTGCTGCCTTGAATAAATCACAGACTGACAGACTGTATTTTGGAAATGAGGGATTCTCTTACACGTCATACAGCAATAGGGTGGTGGAATTACTATTATATTAAATAATAACAGCACTGTTATAACACTGCCTGCAGTCCTAGCTCCTCATTGTAAAAGTAACATTGATAATAACACAGTGGTTAAAAGAAACCCAGAAAAATAATTCAGGGTCTGAAAAATTTCCCTAAAAGTAAACAAAACAAAGAAACCTACCTCTTTGGTTTAGATGAGAGCAGACTTGACCATTTTTGGGGAATATACAGACAGGATTCTCTCAGAAGAGCTCTTTTTAAGCAGGTAAAGATATATGTTCTCAAGGCTGAGAGCTGTACTTATACAAATTCATACTCATGTTATGAAACAGAGGAAACTTTTTAAATGTGAATGAAATCAATTACTGGATCAGCTTATCCAGGATAAATCCTCCTTCAGCTGAAGCGTGTGCCAAGGTGGGGTGCCTTTCTACAAACTCGAGCTCCACAGGTAGGCAGGGATTTGACTGCAGTCAAGTAGCTTATGCTACACAACAGGTCAAAGCAGACCATCACCACCATCATGGTCTACATCTGGTCTTAGGATCTCCGAATGAGGAACTCCACAGAAGACTTCTAAATCCATATTAATCATTAACTGAGCACCACATTTATTAACCCATACTACGTACTTAGAATATGAAATGTATGTTAAAGATGAAAAGATCCCTGCATGGCTTTTACATGCATTTTGAGAAGTTGTCACAAAAACAGTTCTGCATTACAGACCAGAAGGGCACTGGTGTTTAGACAGTCCATGTGTCATTCCATAAATGTTGGTTCCACAAAGATGACAGTATTTTATTTACTGCATCAACTCTAGTTACTAAATTGTAACCGAGAGAGAAGCTGGAAATGAACAGAGAGAATACACTTTTTTAGCTAGATCATGATGTTGCCAGTAGTAGCAGGATGGAGAACACAAAAAAAGCGCAATTAAATAAAGGACACGCTCTCTCGGCTGCATCTGTTTATCAATGACTTCTGCCATTTCTCAGCTGTAACTCTGGTGTAGGTAAAACAAATAGCATGCTTGGAAATGGAAGTTGGACTCTCTTGCTTCTGGCTAGAGGCTTCCACGTGTTTGGTTTGCTTCTCAGGCAACTGCTCCTGCTGGTTTTTATTACTAACAGCCTTTGCTCAGCAATGCATTCCTGTCCCTCCTGTGGTGCGCAGCACCTGGCAGATGGACAAGTATATGCATGTATGCATGGGCATCACTAAGAATATATATGGGTTGATTGACAGAAAAGCAAAAAGAAAAGAGAGAGAACAACAGTAATTGCATGTGAGCAAAGAAGGGCAAATATTCACTGTATGGACATGCATTTCAGTGTAAACAAGGAAAAGAGGAGAAACGTGGTAACAAGGAATACCAGCAGAGACACATAAAGGGGTAAAGGTAAGGAAAAGAAAGGAAAATACTAGAGGAAGAGGCTCACTGTGATTTACAAACAGAGGCTCACTGTGATTGACAAAGTACAACACAAAGCAAAAGAGACCTGAGGCAGGACAGAAGCACATGGAGAGGCAATACCAAAGTTACTTTGCAATAGGGAATACACGGAGCCCTGCTGCGCTCTGCTTCAGCTGTTTCCCTGTGGTTTGGCGAGTCCTGTAGCAGCTCCCGATTACGTGAGACTCACACCCTAGAACATACTTGGAAAAGAAGCAATGTTTAAAAGGCTAATGCTTTTATATCTATCCACTAACAGTTTAATGTTGACATCGGTGCCATCGTTTGCCCTACATACGAACAACAGACAATGCTCCCACGGTTATTTTCGGCTTATTTTACAAAGTTCCTCTTGGAAATCTTTGCTGTCAGCGGGCGGTGCAGGTGTTAGAGTCAAGCTCCATCTGCTTTGTAGCGGAGACTCTCGCGCAGCGCAGCTGCCCACCAGTGTGTAGGGCCCAGACACACGTTTCTACGTGTCCTTTTGGCCTGCTGAGCCACCAGGCTGTAAGCACACAAATCCTCCTTGCCCATGTATGCTGAGCTGGGAAACAATCTGCATTTCATTGCCTTTTTACTTAGATTGATAAATAACTCAAAAGATGGAACACTAGACAGCAAGGAAAGTAATTGCTCACTCGAAGTTACATTTAAAAATACTTAAGCCAGGCATTATATTCTTCCCAGTGTTTATCACATAGGCTTGAGCCAATTTGCAAATAACGTTTTTAATTGCCAAATGTTGACAGGGATAGACTGTGAAGGACTGACATACAGCACATTGCCTCAGATGGGTGTAGAGAAATATGCCCTGGGTAGAGATCACTGAAAAATCCACCACATTTGGTATAAAGAGTAGTTTGCATTGGGTTTGGGTTTTTTTTTCTGATGTTATAATGGAATAATCCAGCTGCCTTCTGTGACCTTCTATTATATCAACAAAAATTATCATATTGCCTTTTGTGTACCACGGAGATGAAAAAAACCCACAAATCAACTGAATAACACTGGAATTTGTGCTTGTATATACTTTAACACAGGGACATTTTTCTTAATAAAACTAAAAGACATTACAACTGAGAGGAAAACTGAAGCCTAAGGTAACATCTCTCCCTTTTAAACACTGTGAACAATGCTTCTCATGGGCAATGCTTAACTTTCTAAGTCAGGCAAATGCTGGACACTAATGAAACCAAACCAAGTTTATCACCATGATGGTCAGCAAACCCCAGGATATTAAAAATAAATAACCCAAACTACAAAATTTGTGCTTTTCTGTTCCTGCCTGGCTTCCTTGTGTGTTGGGCAGAGGGCTCTGGAGCGAGATGTGCTGTTGTTAAATGTGAGGAACGTGAGCAGGCAGTTGCAGTGCTCTGCCAGCTGGTCAGCCCTTCATGAAAATCTCTGAGTTGAGGTTTCCCATGCAAAAGGAAAGGAATTTCTCTTCCTCACTCATCCAGAGAAAACTATTACAGCTGCACCTGAACACCGTAGAGTGCAAAGAAAGCAACTAAGGAAAAAAGCCTTATCGCACATGGGGTTGGAGCTGCACAGTTTTACAAAACATACAGAAGACACCAGAGTTGTCCCCACCACTGGCACTTGAGATTTCAACCCCAAAACAGGAACACATACTCAGAAACATTGTCCCTCCAGTGCGGAAAGCCATCAGAACTGACCTGCACTATCATTGCAGAAGAACCATGGTCAACCTACTGGCCTACTCGAAAAGACACTTTAATGCTTTCCAAAAAGCATTTCCAGTCTTGCAAGTTGTTTGCATCACCAGTGGGGATGACCGGGGCAGAGAGAATGCCGATAACCGTCACTGGGGCAGAGAGAATGCCAATAACTGACACCATGTTAAGGCCTGTGCTTTTAAGACCTCCTGAGGATGAGGTTAGGCGCCACGGTGAGTAAATAGCCCTTTCCTTAGGGAAGAATTACAGGAGGTCTAAAGAAAATTAGGTTAGGTCCTGAAGGAAGGCCTTGGTGATCTTCGGCACAGGTCGGTGAAATGGCAGCTCTAAAACACAGAGAACAAACCAGGATACAGCAAGATAAGATTATCTTTTCTGGGCACAGTCCTGCATGCAGTCAGACTTCTTTATAGCATATCTACTTATAACAAATGACATTTTTAACAATTCTAATGATAAGAATCCATGCTTTTGATGAGAATTAGCCCCCTTGGACTGAATGCTTACAGAATTCTATCTTTCTTGGCTTTCCCAAAGCAACATGACACTAAGCATTCTGACTTTTTTCTGCCACGTTGTCTCTTCTGGATTTTCTTTGTGAAATGCCATTTAAATCTGCTCTGTTTGCAGCAGGAA
>NW_009734613.1:127370-188899 GCF_000703405.1 Apaloderma vittatum | reverse complement strand
AATAGATACACCTCAGGAGAAGTCGAGGGCAGTCAGGCTGCACTCAGCACAGCTCAGCAAGCGAACGTGGCACAGCTTCATCCATGCGTCACGGCACAGCACCCAACTACCCTCGCCAAGAAGCAGAGGACTTCACCAACGAATCATAGAATCATAGAATGTGTTGAGTTCGAAGGGACCTTCAGAGGTCATCTAGTCCAACCTCCCTGTGGTGAGCAGGGACATCTTTAACTCAATCAAGTTGCTCAGAGCCCTATCAAGCCTGACCTTGAGTGTCTCCAGGGATGGAGCCTCCACCACCTTCCTGGGCAACCTGTTCCAGTGTTTCACCATCCTCATGAGACCTATTTGATCTCTGCAGACAGCATCGCACAGCACCACAAACATGCCAGCACGTGCAGGCATCTCTGTAGGATGCCACACTGCAAAGCACGGACGTAGCAATAGCAGACGAGGGGAGTGAGCACGTCTCCAGTGATTTCCCACTCTCCATCAGGCTGGCATGGCAGCACAGAGGCGAGTGTTTGTCCAACACCGCAGAAATAACGGGGCCATTCCCACATGCGCTTTACAGCATGTATATGGTTCTTCTTCTTCTCCATAGCTCCACTCCATCAGCAGAATTACACACAACAGTAATCCTCACCTGAGCCTCTGGTAGTACCAAGTGAACTTGAGAAACTCTTAAACAAAGAATTAGTTTGCTCCAATTTCAGTAGCCCTTTCCATCTGAAAAGGGCATTGTTGTACAGGTTGATCAGCTAGGAAGATTATTTCTTATAGTCAGCCTCTATCTCCACTCTTTTAATTCCACCCCATTACCCTTGCTACACCTCTGGGCCCCACGCTGTATAATCACAGTCTTTCTTTGATATTTACACCCTTTATGTGCTCAAGAGCTGTTACGAGCCCCCACAGACACCACTTGGACACCTTTTCACACCAGTATTTGGCTCTTCTCACTCCTCTGGCAGCTGGATGATGTGGCTGGCACTAAATAATGCACAAACTTCCACTCAGAACCTGCCTGGGCTGCCCAGAGGGGCTGGATGGCCCCACTCCACACAAACCCTTGAAATTGTTAACATAAGCACAACCAGGTTTATTCTGAGTTGGATGAAAAACGGGACCATAGCATTCAACCACCACATTGCCTGCTCTCTGCTCTGGCTTCTTGGCCTGTTTACTGTGTTCTTCCTGTGCATTAAAGGGGAAGGCAAGTTCTCTAACTATGTTTATTACACAATTCAGTTTTCTATCTGCATATTGAACTTGTTTATGTTGAACTCTGCTGCCTTAGCAAAGAACCACTGAGCTGAATCTTACAGGATTAAGCTCCGTATTTTCTCTTAATTGTGTTGCACTGGCTCCTAAGATGCTCCATGCAGCTTTTATCTGCACCCTTTCAAAATCTGGAATTGTGTATCTCAGTATTACATAACTGGTTTTACTCTTCTCTGAGATAAATCCAAGATTAGACTGGTTGGCTTCTCTCAGGTTCCTGCCGATGATCCCCCACAATGTAACTGCTCCTGTGTACATGTCCCTTATCTCCCTCCAACACTTCCTGATTTTGAATGTTTCTGATTATATGACAGACCCTGAAAAATAGCCAGGGTGTCCCTCTGTGTTTCGCTCTTTCTAAAAAGGCACTCATTTTCTCATTCTTTCCTTCACCTGTTACTCCTCCAACACACCACTTGGGACAATAACCTGAAAGCATTTATTGCAATCAATGTTTGATATATATATATGGGTTGGTTTTCCAGAATCACTTGGTCTGCCAACCATCAAGATTCATCACAGCACTCGATTTCAGAAACCTGGAGGCAAGGAAACACTCAAGGTTTCCTGGAAGTCAGGAGAAATCCGAGGGCTAGCCTCTACTCCCTGACCTAGCTCTCACGCTGCAGTACATTTCTCTGTAGAGATTATGATTATTTAATACATACATTAAGAACAATGTAGGGCTAAATATGCAAGTGCCCCAGGGCACCTCAGAAACTTCATAATCATATTTTCAGATGTGACTAAGCAGTAGGAAACTAAGCATTGATGGGACTTCACCCTGCAGACACCTTTGTGCCCCAAACACTGTCACCCAGCCTGGGCTCCCATATTCCTGTGCACATTAGAAAGATAAGCAGGACGATATTTCATTCGTGTTAAATCTTTACTCAAAATGTACAGCCTTGTGTATGTAGGGCATGGACCTTCCTGCAGAAGAAGTAGGTCAATGAGTTGGCTCTCAGTTCAGAGGGAGATAGGTTCTGAAAGCAGACACCATAATGAGAAGCAGGGAAATTCTGGCGCTCTCAGGACAACACAAACCAATGATGAAGACTGTTAAGAACCACCAGGGAAGATCCCAGCCCCTGGCACAGCAGCAGTGAAGCTGTCAGGTATTGATTCACATCAGCAGGCAAGGACTGGGAGAGCTCAGGTACCAGTTCAGCCCAGGATCCATGGGGATCAAGGGTCTTCCTGAATTATTTATTTGGCTTAACAGGAGATCTTTGGTTTTCAAATTACCTGATTCCACTCAGGTACATCCATAATACATTTTTCTCTCTTTTTTATCTGTTGCCCCACTTTCCCAGTGAAACTTGATTTTCCCCCTTCTTCTTTTTGTTCAGCCACATGCTGAATCACAGATGACTGTTCTTTCTTAGAGGAATATATAATAGGTGTCCATTTTCCCAACAGCAACATCTAACAAATGCACAGCTTAGATCACAAATACTAGAGATAAAAACATTCTTGAACAATGTCAATATAACTTTCCAACTAGTTCAATGCAACATAAGTTTCAATATGGCACAGCCTCATTTTCAAACAGTTATTTATAGGGCTTTCACCAGGTTACCTGGGATAATATTTCAGTGTGCGTAGCTCTTTTCCCCTTAATATTCAGTCTAAAGCACCTCTAAAATCAGAACTGAAAAACCTCTTGGTTCATTTGATGTTTTAAGTGTCAGTACAATTTCCAGAAGGTACAAGAATTACAGAGGTCACAAGAATCACTCCCACTTACACCTCAGCGTTCATTCATAATGAGTTTTAAGACATCGTTTGAGGACAAAATGTTTTAGCCCCAAGTTTCAGTAAGCATAGCTTTGAATTTGGGTGGTCATTCATCATTATTTCAGCTCCTGTTGGCAGCTTAAGTGACCACCACCATGCTACTGGATGCTTCTCTCTCTCTGGCAATAGCCTGCTGTGAGCAATGGAGCCGTAGGTTTACAAAACCCCTTTCTCATTCCGTGCTGTGAACAAAACTGCTCATGTCATCAGCGATGTGTCCCCCAGCAGAAGAGATCTAACTGAAGGATGGTGGATCCAGACACCCTCTCCAGATAGTCACACAGAGCACGTCATTAATATGCTCCGAGTGCTGTAACTTCAGAGGCAGAAGAAAAGGGAGTGATTCCAAAACTAGAGCGTGTGCTAAAAAACACCTTCATCTCAACTTTTATTGTGGGAACATGGAGTTATGGAGAAGACAGTAATTACCAACTCATGTGAGGCATCATTTGTTTTCTAAGTGCTAACTTATCATCTTGGGTGGACTTCTGTCTACGCAGTCCTTCAAGAGACACCCACTGCAAGCTCCGTTAACTGGCCAGGCGCAAGATCTGCTGTCAAAAATGTGCTCGGTAGGCATTTTGTTATAAAATCTATCAGAATGTCAGCCAGAAGTTTAGCCCTCAGAGATAAGAAAGAATGGGAAAGGCATTTATGAGTTTGACAGCATTTTACTGTAAAAGTTAAGGGAAGTGATGATGGTTTGGGAGAGACACACCAGAGGACAACCCATTGCTGCAGATCCAGTACAATTATATTGGGGTCAGCCACTGGTGAGGCAAGTGTCTGAGGTTTAGCAATGCACTAATGGAAGACATTGACTTCCCAGGCATCACTCTGACATATTTTAACACAGATGAAAATGGCCCAACTATATTTGGATGCCTCTGTGAGGATTTTTCTATTTCCTACACATTTTTTAGGAAAAATGAATTCAGACATATTTGAACGCTTACTACATTTGCCAAGTTTTGTAAGCTGACAATAACTGAGAGCTGTGCTTGGCTGTGTAAATTTTTCTGCATGAGTATCTCCCTGACAAAAATACAAGAGGTTTAGTAATAAAAAAATACAAGAAAATGCAGCTGCTCTTTTAAAGTTAAGACATTTGGCCAGTAAAGACAGCACTGTACTTGTTCAAAAAAACATAGTTAAACAACTTTAAAAAAATGGATTTGGCCACAAACATGGCCAAACCCTTTAATCTAGCAATCCACACATTGAGGACACATCTTTACAGAAGAGTTCACCACGTTGCAAACAAGTAAAAAATACACATAAAAAGGTTCACGCATTAATGCAAGCAATTGCACTACAAAGATCAAGCCACCTACATGAGAGTTAAATTTAGTTCCCCAATCAGTTTAATGCTAAGCTACGAGCTCATTTACCTAAAAATAATGAAACAGGAAAGGGAAAACCACCCAAAATTATGATTAAAATTAACAGAAAAGAACATTTACCAGATGTTCAGGCTTTCTACCCACCCTTTATCCATCTTGATGTCTGACACTTTCATTTTACAAATGAATTCAGAAGAACATGGATCATAATAAAACAGGTGATATTAAAACCTTCTAATTTAGGCTTCTAATTAAGGTGTGTTGTAGGCATTCACCTCCTTCCATTGACTGCAGAATGATGTCAGCCTCCCAACTTTAAAGATTAATGAGAATATCACCACAGCCTTGTTTTTCTTTCCATTTTCCTTTAACCTCCAACTTATCCTACCCTAGAGGCTAAGCCATTCCCATTTCTTCTTCCCTGTCATGCTCAGTGCTCTAGTCCCACACTTCAGCTATTCCTATACCTTACTGCTGTCAGCAATGAGTTCAGTGAGTTTACTTCTATCAGCACTGTAAGATGCACACAGAAAATCTCATGGGAAACAAAATGCTCAGCTATCACCCTTTTAAGCATCACATTCTTATATGAGCAACACATGAGGGAAGATCAGGAGCGGCTAACCAGCCTCACTACAGGTATTTACCCACTTGTATTAACAATATTGCTGCCTGCCTTTTCCATCCTCTCCTTGGTGTCTTCCTACAGGAATAAGCAGCCAGTCGTAGGCCAGTAGTAAATTAGGTGCTTAGTTTTTGTTTAACTCTTGTTTAACTAGATGCAAGATCTGTGGGTTCATCCTGAAAACGCGGGAAATGCCACACTAGGAAGTTGAGGAGGGTCATCAACCATCCATATTTAGCTTTATGGTAAATGAAGAAAGAAGGGGAGGAAAAAAAGAGGAACTGATGGCTGAAGAAGAGCCTATATACTGGGGGAAAGGACCTGTATTAATCACGGTACTTCAACATCTAGACAAGATCAGCTAAACCATTAGTAAAAATGACACTGAAATAAACTAGTCACATATTTGCAGAACTGGAAGAATGGCAAGATCACAACAGTCGTTGCCAAGCTGGGCACAGGCTAGGAGGGAACACACGGAAGAGAACGTCATGAAAAAGAGCTTACCAAAACCACGAGTCTCGAGCACGCTCAGACT
Organism: Apaloderma vittatum; assembly: GCF_000703405.1. Taxonomy (NCBI): domain Eukaryota; kingdom Metazoa; phylum Chordata; class Aves; order Trogoniformes; family Trogonidae; genus Apaloderma; species Apaloderma vittatum. The sequence continues at coordinate 183,309 of NW_009734613.1, read as the reverse complement.
AACATCAGCAGGGCTATCACCATCAAACGGTATTTGAGAGAAGGTAAAGTAATGATTTAAGAAAGGAAAGTTTTGCCAATGCACAGAGGCAGTGTGTGATGCTGCCCAGCGTGATGGGTGCAAGGTGCTGGGAGTAAGTGGGTGGCTGAGGCTGCTGTGGGAGGCAGCACAACCCCAGTGTCCGTCCCGGGCAACAACAGGGGCTCAGGCTGGAAGGAGGCAGAGGCAAGGGCAGGTTCAATGGGCTGATATAGCCAAGGAGAGGCAGGGCCGTGTGGCAGAGCTATAACTCTTGCAAGAGGTGATTGTACATAAAAAATTCCCTTAGACAAAGTGCCATACCTCTCGCAGCGTGCTCTGTGACTCCAAACGCAGGGATGCTTTTTTGGTGCCTTGCGGCAGTCCTGCACAGACACTGGTGGGATTCTTTTCAAGGGAAGGTTTGAGTTCATGCTCCTTTGACTCCTAACACAGTTAACAAAACCACAATGGAATATTTTTTCCCTGATACAGAGAACAGAAAGCAACAGAATTACAAGTGGGGCAAGATGAAAACTGACTACTGCATGCAAGGTACTGCACCTCCGAGGCAGGAAAGGGGAAATATATGCAAACATTTCTTGCTTCTGCCAAGGATCAGCCAAATTTGAAAAGCTGGAGCCTGCTCTCATTGCTATGTTTGTTTTGAGGTGTTTTGGTTTTTTTTTGCAATTCTAATAGAAAATCATGCCCAGCTTCCAATAGTGTGAGATATTGCAGAATCTGATCTAAAATATGTTAATGTCATGAGAATAACTATTACAAATCTTGGAGGTACTTTGTATGCTGCACAGGTACATCATGGATTACAGGCTTCCTGAACCTGAATCTGTTTTCTGATTTTGATGTTTTTACTTGTGTTTTCTGGTACATATTTCACTATACTTTTTGCAGCAATTACTGCAGTAGCTCCTTTACCAATTTTTACTCTTTCAGCTTTGATTTATTTATGGAAGACTTATTTTTTAATTAAAGTTCTTAAAACTTGCTGCCAAGGACTTTGAAATTTAAGGATTTGATTTAAGCTACCAGAAAAAGGCATTCACGATCACATTGGGATCCCAGTTTCTTCTTTTCAACACCAAAGTGCAATTATATCTCTGTAATAGTTATGCTGAATATTAAAGGGAGCGATTATTACAGGGCATTTTAACTATCTGAACATTAAAAACCTAAAACCACTAATCATAATTCCTTTGCCATATTAAAACATCACGTGAGTAGAGAAGGAGTTGCACTCAAGCAATAGTCATTAATCAGTATTTAAAGGAAGACTGTTGCCAAATTATCTCTTAGGTTTAATTTCCATGAGCAGTATCATCCCACAGAGAGAAGTCTGGAGTACAACCTGACATATTACTGTTCTTCAGGAGATTAGTCCACCACTGCCAATTGCTCACCTGCATTAGCTGGCCCCTGCAACACCGCTAGAACCTCTCCTCCAGCTTACTGAGGTGCAAATGTCAAATTAGATACCCATCTGCCTTCTGAGCTGGCCCAAGGCTGCTCGGTAACGTAGGCAAAATTGAACGAGCTATTTTTCCCTAATTCTGCAGGCTGCAAAATTGAATTTGATGGCAGCAGCAGAGCTGAATCCAAGAGAGGGCACAGAGGATTCACAGCAGCCACTGAGAGTTTTGGAGCTGAAAGGAGGGGAACAACTGCATTTTAGAGGCCACTGGTTTGGAGCAGATGGAGAAAGGGAGCATCCACTCTTCCATGCACCAGGGAATGACAACCCCTGGCTCCTTGCGAGTCTCCTGCCCGACCCTCACACAATGCTGTCTCTGTCCCCCCTCTCTTGGGCACAGGGGATGCCCCTGTCAACTGCCACCACAGGGAATTGTCCTCTCACCTATGTCTGCAGCTTGCCCATCAGTCTCGTGCTTTCACTTCTCTCCACATTCCACATCAATGAATAACCTGGTAAGAAAACACTTAATAAAAAAAATAAGTAGTCTAACCATTTTAATAAGAAAAGCATCTTTGAGACTTAAAAGGCACAACACTATAAGGAAGAGCATATGGTAGTGATGTGGGTCTGTGACAGGTTGGGACAAACTTTCTGAAGTTATGAGCTAAGTGCTAGTAGCAAATTTTCCCACCTGCTAGTGATGATGAACTTGCCTCCTTCTTGTAGCTGGAAATGCTCCCTGCAGAGGTACTTCCATCTGCAAAGGCAGAAGCTGTGCGGCCCTGCCTGCCGGAGCACACTCCGGCACTGGGAACGTCAGCAGCTGACACAAGGTGCCATCCAAAACTGATGTCCTGGGCTGGCCAGACAGGCAAGAGCATGGGTACCAGGCACCACCCAGACCCAGTGCTCCTGCCCAAGCGTGTCACTGGTGATTTGTGTTTGTACGGTGCTAAAAGCTTGAGGTTCAAAGAAGGAACAAAAAAGCTAGTCTCTAAAATCCAAAGATGTTACATACTATTTTATATATATATTGCACTGAGGAATAACTATATAAAGAACAGGAGTTAGCTATCGCTTTGCTACGCCTTTCCTAAGTTTGCTCCCTCTACTTATCCTCCTTTTTATGGGGCACAGGAGAGCCATCCCTCTGCTCACCCTCTTTTCTTTCTCCCTCTCTTGTCCACACTAATTTTATCTCCCCCATGGCTTCAACTTCCATTTTCAACTAGCAATTACACTGTCATATCTGAAGTGTTCCTCTCCAGCCCACATATTATTTTAGCCCATCTCACTCTCACTTCAGTTGTCCCCAATGTGCTCCGTCAATGACACCAGCAAGGAGCACTCATGTCTGAAGTTCTGCTACACCTTTTTTTATGTTACCCTCCTGGAATACTTAACTGGAACTAATATGAAATACCCTTCTCTTTCCCAGCTTTCAGTACTTTTTCAAGATCCACTGTAAGCCCCACCTCTCCCTCCTAAAACCAACCAGACATGACATCTAGGTTGAACGACTCTCATAATACTGGCTGCTATTTCTTGTACTTGTTCTTTCAAAAAATAACATTGCAAAAATAGCATCACTATCCCATTATGTCTACTGTTAACCTGCATGACCAAACAATCTCAGCACTACCACCCCTTTCATTCCTCTTTGATCCATCCCCATTGTTTTGTGATTATTTTTTCTTTCCACATTTGGTTCAATACTCATAGGCAATCACTTTGGGGAAAGGAATCTGTTTTACGTGTACATACAGCAACTACATCAGTGAAGGCATTACCATAAAACTGATAAGAAATAGAGCTAAGAGCTAGTTCTGCCTTAATCCATTTATCCTACCATGCCTTCCAGTAGTCAAAATGAAGATATGTTCATGGGACCCAGGAAAGAATCAGATTTACATACCACAAAAAGACATGAAATAGTTACGACTGCAATTGCTTAAGGATAATTTAGTCTATTATCCCCTTCTGTGTTACGCTGAAGTGTCTGGGCTACTGGTAAGAGTTCACGCACAGCTAAAAAAAGTGTATTTTATGTGACAAACAGAAGAATGCTTCACTAATTTAGAGGAGTCACAAAGAATAAAAAGAACTGCAAATTAAAAAGAGAATGCAGTTTTTCAAGGGATTTGGATACTTGTGATATTTGTACTGGGACCAAAACAGTGCTTCTTTTAATAAAGCTGTCAGCGTCACAAATCATATAAATGGCCGCTTTTCAGCCCAAAGCACCATACAAACAACGAACCCAACCTGGCAGTCATTACTTAGTCTTCACGCTCATTAGTTTTTCATCTAAACCAGCTTGATCTGTCTAGATTTTCTCATCTGCTGTTTAGGTAAGGATCTAAATACATATTATCAGGGTGTATCTTTTAGCTCTGCTAAATAGTTTAATCTCTCTCTAATACTGCGGATGAGCAGCATTACAATAAACAGGTTCTCTCTTGTAAACTTGCACATGTTCCTCTGAAATTGGCTTTTACCTGCTGCTTAAAGGTGAAATAAATCCTAGGAAATGCTTTTAAGGTGAGGAATAAAAGAAGTGTAACTCTTAGGTAGCACATCTACGGCTTAGGAAGCACCTTCACAATCATGGTCTGTCCTATTTCAAGCTGGCAGAGCTGATTGGAAGTGTTCACTTCAGCAATGTTACTGCTATTTAGCAGCAAAGTCCTTTTCGGGTGTAGCTAAAATTTAGCGTACAAGGACCTTTACTGAAATCCATCACCACACCAAATGACTAGACTGTCTAACAAGAATCTCAGGTAGAAGACCAGAGGTGAAACGGATATGCAGACAGGTTCCAGCTGCAGATAATTTGCCATTTAGGTGTATCTGAGACAGACAGAGAGGTGAGCCAGAACAGAGACACTTACCCTGACATTGTCCATTTCGTACTACTCTGCGGCCACATATTTCTGAACAAGTCCATCAACCCTGACCTTTCAACATTCAGCAGCTTGGGGGTTAAGTGGGAAAAAAATGACAATGATATTTTACAACAGGAAAAAAAAGGTGAGTTGTTTTTTTTTTTCTTTCTTTTCCCCTAGAGCTGCACTATTTATAAATGACGACCTTTCTGAAAACTGTGTGGATCTTTGTCTTTATCATCTTTGAACTCACAGCTAGCATCTCCAAAGGTGAACATTCTCAAAGACCAAACAGGACAAACTAATGGGTGAAAGTTCTTAAACTTTGCTATACTATCTGTTATAAATCTGTATATATTTATATTTGCTTGCTATAAGCTGTACTCAGTAATAGCATCCAGGCCATAAACTTGTAAAGTTTATTTTTCCATAGCACCTCTAAGACATTTTTTCTCCTAATTAATTTTCTCAGTGACCTGCTGGCCAGCATTCTTATCTATTTTTCATGTGAACAAACATTCACAGATTTTATTTAATTACAAGGTGAAAACCACCACTCATTAAACGCTCATCTCTGCCTCTCCCATGGTGATGCTTGCAGTTGAATTCTTAAACTTATGTTTAAATTAAGGCTAAAGAGTGGCAAGGTTGAACACTAAAGGAATGCACAACCAAATCCTTGGCCAAAGGGCAACAGCAAACAGCCAGAGAAGGAAGGCATCTTCAGCCTCTAGAAACCTGCCCATGCAGTGAAACCAAATTGAACTACTCTACTGGCTTCTGCACATTTCAACAGGATTTAAGTTTTCTTAGTATGTTATATTTATGTTTACTTCCATCTGACCACTGGAAGTTCTTAGTGAATTTATGGAATTTTTAAATGAGCATATTAAGGACAATCAAAATAACTAGAGAGTGTACTTTCAAGCTAGCTCATCCTTTCATTTTTTTTCTTTGATATCTTTTCTGTGTATATCCTCATACAGCCTAAGACACACACACAAATTAAAATTTATATCACAGGTTGGAAGGCACCTCAGAAGACCAACTAGTCCAACCTCCCCTGCTTCTTTAGTTGTTTTACTGCAAAATCTAAACTCTGCCCAGCAAATTACAATTCATGCATCAGAAAATAAAACCAAACATTTTCATTACCTGCTGAAAAGCAGCACATCTCTGTAAGACTTTAAATAAAGCTGACACTTACCTAGCTTTAGTTTTTTCTTACAGTCATATAAATCAGGAGGGACTTACCTCAAGTCATGGAGATTCACCAGAGTGAGAGGCAAATGAGACTCAGCAAATTAAATTATTGAAGAAGTTTATCAAACTAGGCTGAAATTATCTGGAGACCAGACAGTAACACTGTGACGGTTCCTTTGTGACAGTGCTGGCAGGCAACACAACACAGACCTCTGGAGTTGGATTTTAATATAAAAGCAGTGTTATTAGAGAGCTATTTTTTAACAAGACTTCTCATTTATTGGAGAACAAAGGCTGCTAATAATAATATTAGAACTAGATATTCCCCAAAGCAGTCACTGACAGGTTAATTCAGCCATTGAAACAAGGTGATGCTATTCTAGTTTTCTTTTTGATAAGTAAGAGAAATAAAAGAGCTGGTTATAAAAAGAAAGTTTAAATATATGATTATATGCTGATTCTAAATTAAGGCTTTCAGCAACGTTTGCAGAACCCTTAGAAAAGGCAGGCTGGCATTTTCAGCCACAGGTCTTCAGCTTCAAAAGGGCAACTTCTGCACAGTGAGGGAAACAGCTGGGAAGTCACTAATCACAAGGTTGAAAGATCTGCCTGGGGAAGGAGACTGGAGCTTTTCAGTCAGAGATGCTGACCCTTACTGGGATCCATATCCCAAGAAAGAGGAAAAAAAACCAAAAAGGAAGGCAGCATGCCTTGTCTCCTTGTCAAGGAGACCAATAGTCAGAACAAGTTCAGCATGGATAACAGAGTTCATGTGGAGATGAAGAAAGCCACAAAGAGAAGCCCCACCTTAGAGCTCGGGCACGGCTAAGGAGAGAGTGGAGGAGGAAGCAAGGGGCAGCTACCAAAGCTCAGCCAAGGGAGCTGCTTCAGAAGATACTAAAACAAGTGACAAAAGATTCAGTGGCTACATGAAGAGATAACTTTCAGAGAAGCGGAGCCACCACACAGTGAGGCTGGAGGATAGATTAAGGCACAAGGCAACTCCAAATTACACAGAGAAGTGCTTCAATTTTCATTGAAGTCAGTTATGACAACCACACAGAAACTATCATGGTTGGGATGAACTCATACCTCAAGAAATAAAATGTCCAGAAAGGAAGAAATAAGTAATTCCCATTCAGACTAGTGAAAGAACTGGCATATGAAATATCACGCAGGGTAGCAAGCTTAAATGAATCAAGCAAGATATGAACAATATCAAGCCATCAGAAATAATAAATGTCATATCTATATTTAAAATGTTATCAGAGCAACTAAAAGCCCTTTCTTCTAAGCTCGGCAGCAGCAAGGCTTTAGAACAATATTTAAGGAAAGAATAATCAAAGCCAGTGAAGCTAAGAGAATTTGGGGGAAAATACCACATGGGCTTAATACAGGGAAGGCACAGTAATCTGACATCTTTCTTAGAGAAGAAAACTTACTTTCCAGAGAAAGGAAATTAAATCGATCTCAGCTGTCTGATTTTGGTAAAGCTTTAACATTGTGTCACCTGGAAAGTTATTAGTTAAATTGAAGAAGAAGGGAGATTAGTTCAAAAATTTTAAATTGGCCTGAAACTGCTAGAGGTAGGACAGTAACAGCAACATTAAATGGGGAATGTCAGGCTGGAGGGAAGTTATTAGCATCACTGCTGAGGGACTGGTCTTAGAGCCATTCTTGGTTAATATTTCACCAATTACACCAGCATACAAATAGCTAGAGTCCTGTTAATATTCTACTTCTATTTGTTTGTTTCAGGCTGCCCAGGGAAGTGGTTGAGTCACCATCCCTGGCCTTATTTAAAAGTTGTGTAGACATGGTGCTTAGGGACCTGGTTTAGTGGTGAACCTGGGATTGTTAGGTTAATGGTCAAACCTGACAATCTCAAAGGTCTGTTCCAATCTAAATGATTCTATGATTCTGCTGAAGACAGGAAGCTAAGAGACATCTTTACAGAGAGAGAAGTGGGACAGTGTGGAGCAAGAACCGCATAGCACCTGGACCTGAGTACCAGAGGGAGGCTCCAGTTCAGTCGTACAGAGCACAGATCATGTATTTGAAGACTGAAAAATGAAAAATCAGCCTTGGGAAACAACAGGGAGCATCACAAGATGAAACACTCTGCAATGCAGCTGCAAAATAAAACAGAAGAAAATGCAGTCCATAAAGCCATTACATGGGAATCTCCCTACAACACTGGATGCAATTACTAGTGTTTTACAGAGCCTTGTCAAGAGCCTCTCCAACGTATTGTGTCCACATTTGGATGCTCACGTTTCCCAAATTCAAACAGAAACAAATGCAGAAGAGAAACATCATTGTTACTGTGAGAATGAAGCTCTCATTTTGCAAGGAGAGGCTAAAAGGGTTTGATATGTCTGGAAACAAAAAGCTATGAGGGATGGCTCTCTTACCGTTAGAGAATAGAGATGTTTTCTCCCTAGAAAGTCTGCAGGGCAAGAAAATACCAGAGAGCAGAGCTTTTAGTACTAATGGAAACTTCAGCAGAGACGAGACAGAAAAAAATATCCATCCACTAAGCCTGGGAATGACAAGGGTTTTAAACAGGAGAGGATGGGGCAAGTCTCTTCACCGGAGTTATGCAGAATATCTGCCTAATGCCAAGGCAGAGTTTAATAATGTCTTCAACCGGCCAACAGTGTCATCTGCAATTTCTGTGACTATAACAGAGAAATAAGTCCTGTGAAAAATACCAAAAAGCATTTCCTGTGTGAACCTGGAATAAGGCAGCGTGATACCTGCTTCACCTCCACTCTCCCACAGGTGATAACATTTAATTTTCTTGCAAACTTTCAATTAGAGGAGAGAACCAAACAGACAATTATCTTAACGAAACCTCAAATTAAATGCAAACTAAATTCAAGACCACTGAAAAAGTGATCTTTGACTAGAAGTAGGTAACGAATTGAATTTAGTCTTTAGCAGTTTTTAATTGTTAATTGGGTTTAGTTCTGGGATACCAAAGAGAAGATAAATCGACTTAGGCAATGACTACTGTAACACTATTAACTCTTGGTTTTTACAGCTTGTTAGAAAACATATTAATAAAATAATAAAAAAACCCACAACAAACTTGTTCCTAGTAACTGCCTCTAGATGAAAAAATGTTTCTTTTTTTCCCGTCTCTGCTGATGCAACACTGAGTGCCACCAGCTTCAGTTCAGGAACCGAGCAAGGCTGGCGTGGGAAGCCAGGTGGGAGCATCACAGAAGTGGCCCATACCAGCTACAAAGAGTTTCAGTCTTGAATTTAATGGAAATTATTCAGTTACCCTTAGAAACACCATATATCACAACAAAAGCCAGCAACAATTTTGCATGGTAAAACTAAAAGCGGAGGTCTTCCCTAAGCAAAGTCTACCAACTGACACACTGCAAGTTACATGACGCCATTACAATGAACTAACACGTGGGGGTTTTTCCACAAAACTTAATGGAGAGACAGTCCCGTAACTGAAGCTACAATTCAAACAGAGTAAACACAAAGCACAGACCTCTGACAATACTTTATTTTAAATAGAATTATGTTATGTCAGGTTTTTCTGGCCTCACATGGTTCTGTATCGGGAGGCGTATTCCCCTCCCTCAGATGCTTGCAGTAAAATCCAGAAAGCATTTTACATTTGTATGACTTTGAGACATGCTCCAAACTTCTTCCCATTTGCAACACACAAAACCTTTTTTTAAGAAACAAATGTCCCTTAATTCACCATTTAAAAGATGCTCCAATAATGTTGGAAATGCTATTGGACATGTTTCAGGGAAGTATGTGGAGACTGATTGTTCCTCTCATTATTAACTCCATCAACAAACAGCGGTTTGAGCCAAAAAAATGATCTTTTTGTTTTCACAGTCAAACTTCATCTGCTACCCAGTCTGCAAATTAGACCACAATCCAGCAGAAATATGCAAACTTCTGGTATATGAAATGATTGACTAGTCTACAGGGAGGCCATTTTTTAGGACTTTGCACATGACTTGGATCAAATGTCTCACTTTCACTGAATGGAGAGAAAAAAAGGGAAGGATGGTGTAAACTAACACTGCTTTCTAAAAAAGCAGAGCCATTCCAGGTGTCTTAAAAGTTAATTGGAATTTGCTTTTATTTAATTAAATGATGAGAGTTAGGCCAGAAACGTTTGGTTAGAACAACACAGTAGTTAGAAAAACATTAGCTGGAAGACAGGACATAAAACTGATGTTTGCAGCTGTTACCAAACCATATCCCACAGATTTATGGGCACATCTCAGAAGTGATGAGCTGCCATAAAGCCCGGCCGGCTGGAGCGCAGGTCCTAGTACTCGCAGAGAACCTGAACCCATCTCTGGCTCAGGCACAGACAACTTGCTGTGAGTTACAGGGGGAAGGAAGAAGAAGTAAGCCATGGAGAGCCTGGATCCCTACACAGACTTCTCACAACTGAGTTCCAAGCGCAGCCTTTTGATACGGGCTGCTGCGAGAAGAATTTTTGCCCGATGATGTTCTGCACAGCCGGACATGAAGATAAAGTAACTTCCTTAATATCATTAGGAACTGAAAGAACAGAGTCATACTCTGGGTTTTAAACATAGCGCCATTGCAAAAATCAATTCCTGTCAGGCACTGATTGCTCTCTTAATTTGATTACAAATTAATTTTCATTCCAGTGTATAGAAATCAGGTGTAGAGAACGAGTGTTGGGAGGACACTACAATCTAAGAGGCACTCACACCTCTTAGATAGGATTATTATTTCTTAAAAGTTATAGCACAGAGTGTAAAAGAAACCTGTATAAAATGAACATTTTACTGCAAAATAAGCGAACATTTTAGTGCTACCTGAAGGACTTAAGAAATCATCTGTGTTGCCTTCCCTTGCCAAGCCCTGTGGTACCGTGGTATGCTACATTATTATGACAGGGTGAAAACAAGGAATTGAAATTAAAAAAATATTTATTCTTCCTCTAGCTGGTATTAATTTCTGAGGTTAGCATGCAGACATGACCCAAATACAACTAGTACTTGGAATTTCTTATGTGATAAGTAACTACGCTGAAAATGTTGCTGTTTGCATACACCTCCTGAGAGGCTACTTATTATGCAAAAACGAAGACATGAGAATGCTGATGAAAATCTGAGAGTCATTTATCAAACACTGACCTGAAATGAATATTAAGAAAAACCTCTTTTATATGCAAATGCTTAATCTGATCGAGTTTAATCATCACTTTTCTTTCTCAGGACCAATGAGTTGTGTACGTACTGTGTGCTGTAAGACACAATGTTCCATATCTCATTCTCAAAAAAATATCAATTTTTTTCTCAATGGTTGCTCTGGGAACATGCAGAATAGAGAATTAATCTTTTCTTATTGTTTTACTTACCTGTGAAGCTATCTGCAAAGCCTGTTTTGTGTGCCCACCTGCTGATCACTCAAGTAATACCTGGTTTACACAGACCAAGTCTTTCCACTCTCTCAACAAGACAAACTCAAAGAATAATTGATTTCTCCAATGGATTCTCTAATTGCTACTCTGGCTGCTAAAGTACTCACTGGTGTTTGTGTTCCAACAAATATAAATCTGCTTATTTACTATCCAACTTTACAACCAGCTACTAGCTGGGGAAAAGCAACATTAAAAAAAACAAAAACAAAAACACAGCCCAATACAAACCAAACCATCCATGTCCATGCATTTAGAAATATTAGGCTTCAAACCAGCAGCCTGGTGGGAGCACTGACTCCCAGTCCCTCTCAGTGACTACCCAGAGGAGGGAAATCCTTCGTCCTGTAGCATTAACAAGATCTGAGCCTTATTAAAAAGCAACACAACTACATCCTGTAAATCAGATTCTAACTAAGCCACACGCTGAACCAAAACAGAATTTAAAGCGTTGCTCTGCTCTACTGTAGATTTATCAAAAACATGCATTATGTTTACAAAAATTAATATCCCTGGGCCTGACATGGGATACAGATTTACATCAAAACTTGGATTTAAAATTTGGATTTAAAGCTATCATTTAATTTCTCAAAGGGGACATCCTGTAGAAAATGGATGAAAATTTTGCATGTGTGTTTTGATCCAGGTCCAGATCCTTAGTTACAAAGAGGTAATTTCTTAATAACTGGATTAATAGCAGCAAAGATGGTACCACTTAGCTGTCAGAAGAATGATTTACATACACAAATATTTGTTCCAGATGGCCACTTGAGAGTACAGTGAATTTAAATTAAAGCAGCAGACTGGATTTATTTTAAGAAATTCTGAAAATTTGCACTCTCATAAAGTGCCACTTGTTGGACTTAGTATACGGATTCCCACCAAACCAGCTGAGGTGCCTCAGGAAAGTCTGGCCACCGTAGCTGCATTATCTGAAGGCATGGACCTAGGAGCACAGGTCTTCTTATAAACTCCATGTATTAAATAGAACTATAATACCATAATAATGAAATAGAACACTATAACACCATTCACAAATGTGTATTAATTATTTTAATCAGCTAAATACATATCTAATAAGACATTATAAAATAACATATGACTAGGTTTTCATTACTTTTCAAAGTCTTAGTTAGAAAAGGCTTTTAAAACTTACTATTTTCCAGCATTATTCTTTTTACTCAGACTCTTCAGAACAAGAATGAAACCACCCCTATGCCTGGTAGCTCATTAGAAAGTTCATGAGCCTCATAATGTCACTTAAACAAGAAAAATTCTCATCTCTGTTCAGTAAAGTCATATTCAAAACTCAAACTCATAATTTAAATTATAAAGGACATCTAAATTTAACAGATGTTGAAATAAACTGACCGACCAGCAAAGGTGACAAATATTATTTGATTTAGCATTTCTAATTGCCGAAGAGCATGCTATTTAATAAAAACTGTCCAATTCCCAAACTCCTGCAGATCAGCCTGAATCTTTCTGACTATCCAAAATACATCAACAGTTTTTATCTAAAGTAGCATGGGACGTTTGTTACATGACCTTATAGCAAATCATTTTCATCCAGTAAAAAGGAGATTAATCATTTTTACCACTGAAATTACATACAAAGTTATTTAGGAAATCCAGGTCTTATAGGTAAGGTTAACAGCAGCCAAGCACTTTGTGGTGGTTACAGTCCATGTGGAGCAGAGGTGGATTACAGGAAGGATCCCACTGATTCCAAACACGCAACTGGCAGGTGGGACTTGGGGAAGGCTCTTCCCACCCATCCCACCAGAAGTCAGAAGAAACACAAACGAAATCACAGCAGAGCTGAAGTAACCAACAGAGGGCAGCTGACTCTCAGCTATATGAAATTCTTGTTTCTGTCAAAATCTATGGTGAAAACCCCCCTTGCCATCATCACAATCCAAATCGACACCAAATCTGTTTACCTGAAATCTGTAATGCCAGGACTGGACAAAGCCTAGCTAGGGGAACTGGTACATGTTTTCAAGTAATAAAGATAATATTTGAGAAAGAAGGAGATAAGTCTATCAAAGTTCATATCATATGAGTGCTCTGAAACATGCAACTTAAAACTGTTGCTCTGAAACATGCAACTTAAAACTGTTCAGATAAAATTTTTCGAATTTTTGCAAAAACTCTCAAGCTAGCCATCTCTGCTATCACTTTAAAAACTGAAGTCTGCACACTATATTTATTCTTCAACAGTAACTTATATGGATAAAAAAGTTTCTATAATGCGTGCTAGTTATAACCTTAATTAAGGAAAAACCGCAACAGTTACCTACTGACTAAAAAAAAATATTCACCCAACAAACAAACTGAAACACAACATTAAAACTGGTTGTTCTACTGTTTTGACAACAGCATGTGGTTCAATACTAGAGCCAAATTAATTCTCCATTAAAACGTAAACAACCATTTTAAGCCTGCTTTTTAAATTATTAAAGTGTAGCTAACATCTGTTTATTGTGAAACCACAAATGAGTCTCATGCCTTTTAAAACTAATCTGTAACTCTAACACACACGTAGACTATATTTGCCATCAAACTATAATCGATGCTGGGTAAACTTTACAAAGTTTATATTTAATTATCTTTACTTCTGAGCTTGAACTCCAAAGTCAATCTGGAACATCTGAGGCGCTGTTGGGTGCCACATCTGTCAGTGAATACGAGGGTTCACAAAATGCTCCCTTCATAAATTGATGCAAGTTTGTCATAGAATAAATAAAGCAGCTAAGTTACAATATGGGAAACAGCTGACTCAAAAATAATATGAATTATAGACGGATTAAAAGTCCTCATAATTTTTAATTAGGCAATAAATCACAGCAGACTCCATAGGACTGCTGATTTATGCACTCCTCAAGTGAGAAGCAGTAAATAAAATTAGACAGGACAGAATATACATCTTATTGGGGGAAGAAGAATCTATCCTTTGGCACTTCTTTCATAAATAAATATCTGCTCTTCTTTAATTTTTCTACTAGTGGCTATAGCCTGCAACACATCTATAACACAAAGACGTGTTACAATCTATAGATAATGGGGAAGGATTAGCTGAATTTGTGCAAACTCATATTTGCAACACTTTTCTTAGCGTCCCTGCTAAAACATGGACTTCGGCAGGCAGGGAGAGCCCCAGATGGCTGTACAGTGGAGACAGCTTTAATTCTTCCTTTCTTTCCCCAAACCCACCTGCATGTGACTAGAATGAATTTCAGCTTCTGGAAAACAGCCCTGGGAAACAATGGACCTCCCTGACATGGGGCTTGTATTTGACAACCGCTCAGAAAGCTGTAATTGGGACTCGAAATCCGAAATCTCAACGCGGCTTACATTCCAGCTAGCAATCTCATAATGCTGATGATCCTGATGCTGTCACCTAAAAAAGATGCAAAATTCATGTCTTCAACTTGCAGTTCAAATGCACGCATTTAGCTGATGGCACGGCTGGCACAATCCTTCCAGTCGTGTGAGGAGAGATCAAGAAGAATACAGAAGGTCATTTGCACTTTTATTCTCCTGTCTTGGAGGAGGAAACCAATTAAACAGCATAAAAAGACAATAAAATCCATTCCTGAATCTATCAATCAGCTACACTGCATAAAACAAAGCAAACCGAACAAACCATATGGGTATAACTTCTGAGAAATGGCCACAAGAAATATCTGCACCTGAAAAAATATTAATACTGTTAAATATTAATCAATGATAACTGCTGCAGATGGAACGACACAGCAATATTAAATACTTAAAAAAGGTAAGACCAGGGTTATTTTAAGGACCATAATGCAAGAGGTGCCTGAGTCTTCCTGGGCTTCTCAGTAGCTCTTGACAGATGAATTAACATCTTCGTGTCTGTTCTCCCTGTTTGAGCTGCAGCTTCCTTTCCAGTTATTCTCTCTTATTCATAAAGGAGAGTCAGAAAGTAGGAATTTTCTGCTCTGAATGCTCAAGATATGTTCACAGCATGCAGGTGAGTCAGACCATCTTAAACAAACTCTATTCCAAACTCTATTCCAACCAGCTATATTTGGTCAACTTTAAACTGAAGACACATAGAATCTGCTATATATTTATGAGAAAATTAGGTCCTTCTAAAAGATACTGGGGGAAAAAAATGAAGAAAAGTGACCAAAATCTTAATAAATCTTAATAACCAAGACAAGAGCTGCATACCTAGCAGACCTATTTGGCTGCCCAAAGGATATATGAGATACTCTGCCCTGCAGAGAGGAAACTCATTTCCTTACTGCAGTCTTCCCAGTATCAGAGCTCGGGCAGACCGCTGTGACATCCTTCCCTGAAAGCTTCTTCCTAGAACAGCTTCAAACCAGTTTCTGGTGGCCAGGAAGGCCAATGGCATCCTGGGGTGTATTAGAAGGGGTGTGGTTAGTAGGTCACGAGAGGTTCTCCTTCCTCCCTACTCTGGTACTGGTGAGACCACATCTGGAATATTGTGTCCAGTTCTGGGCCCCTCAGTTTAAGAAGGATAAGGAACTGCTAGAGAGAGTCCAGCGTAGAGGAACCAAGATGATTAAGGGAGTGGAGCATCTCCCTTATGAGGAAAGGCTGAGGCAGCTGGGTCTCTTTAGTTTGGAGAAGAGAAGACTGAGGGGTGACCCAATTAATGTTTATAAATATGTAAGGGGTGCGTGTCACGAGGATGGAGCAAGGCTCTTCTCGGTGACAACCAATGGTAGGACGAGATGTAATGGGTTTAAACTGGAACACAAGAGGTTCCACCTAAATTTGAGAAGAAACTTCTTCTCAGTAACAGAGCCCTGGCACAGGCTGCCCAGGGAAGTGGTGGAGTCTCCTTCTCTGGAGACATTCAAAACCCCCCTGGACGCCTTCCTGTGTAACATCATCTAGGTGTTCCTGCTCCAGCGGGGGGATTGGACTAGATGATCTTTCGAGGTCCCTTCCAGTCCCTAACATTCTGTGATTCTGTAACACCAGTACTTAATCTACGAACTCAATCCAACCCGTGTGCAACCTGGATTGTCAATACCTGGTTGCATTCCCACTTCAGAATGTTTTGAAATCATGTATCAGGTTCTACAGAACTACAGATTATTGTAACTGATCTCCTTAATTGACTTAGAATCCATTTTCAAAGAAATTTCCAAATTCATGCCTCCAATTACAGCAAACGCTGTTCTGTAATCAGCAAGATGGTATTTTGCAAACTGATTTTGTATACAAAGAAATTAGAAAAGACAGTGAAGAGAAGGAAAATGTGTCAAAACCTTCGTTTAACTTGCCAAAAGCAAGAAAAGCAACACTTCTGTGTAATTCACTCTTTCTGAAGTCACGTGGCAAAATGAATGATGTCAAACAGCTGTTTTTCACATCTTCTGTGTAAAGGTGAAAACATACCAACATTTTTCACTCTGAACATTCTTGGGTTTCTTCCAGTTAGAACGGAAGCTAGGGCCCTGTTTTAACTGTTATGCAGCGTTTCCCCTTCCTTAACAACTGTGAACCTAAAATTGAGAACAAATTACACTGCAAAATTTGAAGGGGAAAAAAAAATAAAACAGTAGAAGTTTCTAAAAGGAGGAAGGAGGCAAAAAGAAACCTTAGATTAAATTGGCTGCCAAGAAATAACCAAGGCATCAATCCTCTGTGTTCTCCTGCTCCTAAGACAAAGACAAGCAGGAGTAAGCTCAGTCTCAGTGTTAGACGCTGTCACGCTGATTGATGACACACAGCGTAGGCTGGTCCTCCAACATGACATATCGTCCACGGGAGATTCAGCGCAAACCAGACTTCTCTCCTTAAAAAATACTGCCCAAACCAATTTAACTTCAGCTCCTTAGGTGAAATGCTAATACCTTCTCCACTGGGCCACTCGACCTTCTATGGCTGTTTTTTCCATCTAATTCCATCTTCTCTGCAGAAAAACAAACCGGACAAAGTACTCTTGGTATAACTCTCATCTTTCACCATATTTTACAGTATGCTACTATATTCTACAATATTACTTTTTTTTTCCAGCAACAAACAGAGGAACTCCGTTTGAATCAGAAATACCAACAAGTAAATTTTCAGTTCCAGAGATGCAAACACAACACTTCTTCTACAGCAAAAAGTCCTGCTTTGATACATATTTCATTAAGAACTTGACAGGGGCTGAAGTATGTAGAAAAATGTGGTTTAATCAATTAACAAAATACTTTGTTGATTCAGAGTAATTCTAGGAAGGAGACTAGCACTGCAAGATATTTAATTTCACAAAGTTCAAATGTACTCTCGCAATTACAGAAAACAGCATTACACCACATATCAAGATGCATTATTATTAAAGAGAAGTTTAAAGGAGCTATATACAAAAAAAAAGCCAAGTGAAAAAAAAAAACATTTGAGGAAGTTGTGAAACTGCTCCACTTCGCAAGGCTAAAGCTTTTCATGAGTGGCAAATTGTGAAATTATGTTTACACGACACTTTATTCAGCTGAAAGGTTGCAGAAGAAATGAAAATCAGGTGTGGATACCTATTGAAGCTGAATCCAAAATCAGTATACGTTAGGATTTAGAGTAAATGCTATGGTGTTTTCATCCTGAAAGACAACCTGGGAAATGTCTGTATTTTCCTTAAGAGGTGAAGCAGCACCCACTCACATGGTGGAATCTCCAGACACTTGCTTTGGGAATATAAAATAGCACTCAGGCTACATAGATTTGGCTTTTGCTCATTTATTTAACTAAATTACACTTTAGTATCAAAACTTCCAGCCGCAGCAAGAAAAGTGTAAGGAAACCAGGAGGTTCTCCCTTTTTTTTTTGACACTGAAAATTCTCCCACATTAGTGTAGCAGGCAAAAAAACTTGTCACTTTTATGATACTGTAAAACCACACTAGAATCAGAGGACAAATGTTTTGCATGCTGTAATTCCTTCCTTCAAGGCTGAGTGGAAGGCAATCAGACCTTCTGCAAGTAAAAACAAGATTAAGGATAAGATTTTTATTTCCAGAAGTTACATTGCACACCAGGTAAATGGGTGTTAATAGACAGAGACAGAGGAAAATACAGATCAGCAGTGTCCTCGCCTGCCACAGAGAGGGATATTAAACAGCCGCACAGGGCTGGGCTCAGAAATAAACTCCTGGAAGCTCCTTCCGTGAGAGGAAGAGATTTTTATGAGTGCCTCGATAAAGTTCAGTGACTTTTCTGACAATTCGAAATCTATATTACCAAAGAAGTGATTTAAGCAGGAGCTATTTATAGCTAATACATTATTAATGATATTCTTGAAGACCAACTTCCAATACTGAAAGGTAAGGGTTATACATGAAACTTGCCATCCAGGCACTGGATGTGAGCTAATTCAGTGACAGCAATGAAAGACACTGGATTCCAACTTAATTTCTAATGCAGGAGCTCAACAGTTCTGAAAATCCTTCAGACACATGCACATACATATGTATGTATAAAAGATACATTTACACAAAGGAAGAGTACCACCAAGTATTACACCGAAATAAAGCATGAAAAATAAAATCTTTCAGTCAGACACACTCAAAATTAAGAGAACAGATACTGTTTACTAATTCACTCTCAGGGGACAAAGATAAATGAAACAAGGCTGCAAACAATTCTGTGTCAGTAAGGAAGGATAAGAAAATAATTTGAAGGAAGGGAAAAAGGCGAAATACAGTAGTGTTACGTGTTGCTTATTCAGAAACTTCACTGCACACAGAATGACAGCTCAGAAAAAAGTTGCCTATTTCAAAAACATTGACCTTGTTTCATTGCAATACCACGGGACAAGCCACACTACCTTGCTGTTCCTTACGCAGAGTTCCTCTCACACAGTCTAAGAGCATTTTTGGATCACGGAAACTTGGGCTTGTCAAACGCGAGTCAAAAATTGCCTGGAGAAGTGGCTACTGGATGGGAGCAAGTCAAACTTTAGTCTGCGTTAGTTGGCATTAGTTTTATTCGTGGGTTGGTTGGGTTTCTTTGTGTTTTTTTTTCTGTTTGTTTTCATTTTTGGTTTGTTGGGGTTTTTTTGAGGAATTAGAAGTATGAAAAGCCCTGGAAAAATGTTAACAAAAGGTCTTTCCTGAACAGACTTTTCTTAACATTGCAGAGTAGAAAAGGGGAAAGATCAATCCTCCACTCCCCATGCCTCTAGCCCAAGCCCAGCTTTGCCTCGCATGAGACAGCGACTTCTGCAGTTAATGGCAGTCTCCAAGCCCATCCAGTCTTGTATATTCTAATGGTGAGTTTTTAAAGCCTATAATTTTGTAAGATTTCTACTTTTGAAAGGAAATTTGACACATTTTTTCGCTGATCAAAAAAAAATAGTTTTCTCTGAAGTGCAAGTAGGACTAAACCAGTCATTTTCTAGGAAAAGGTTACCAGAAATTCATATATCTTCACACCTGCTTCTGAGAGATCTGATCTGTAAATGCACCACTGCCCTCCTTTTTCCTTTTGTTAAACTTCTATATGCAATTTCAGGAAAAGTACTTGCAATTGTAATGTGCAAGGTGTCTGTATTTCTCATACTCTAGAGTTGATACTGGAAAACGTCATTAAAAATAAAATAATCATTTTAAAGAAAGCAGTAAGCTTAAATTTCAAATACATTACATATTCTTCCTGCTATGGTTGCCTTTACAAATGCTCCCAATCATTAAAAAACGTTTGCTTAAATATATACAGTATATGTAAAGGGAATAAACTACTTGCTATGATACTTGTCCTTTAGCAGGAACTGGGTAAGAGAGAGAGAGGGAAGAAGGAGAAGGAGGGAAAATCTTGACAAGACTATGTATTAGAGCAATCAATAAAAAGATAATCCTTGGAATTCATGAGTCTTTAAAATAAGATGCATTTTCCTGTAGCAATCCCAAAAACCTATAAAAGAATATTCAAGCAATAAACCCTCCATAACTCATATTTAACCTTTCATCATGTATAACTACGTATTAAATAGCTTAGCAACTGCATGCTGTGTAAGTGCATTCAAATAAGAGCAGAAATAGAAAAATGTAAATGCTACACCTCTGTTAACATGCATTGCACAGCCAAGAACACCTGCTAGCTGACCCTATAATCCAATCGGCTGCTCAGAAGCAATCACATCCTTAGATAAGAGCTGCACATCTCCTGTATGAGATGCCCATTTTCTGTAGGAGATGGAGCAAAATGTAGCTAGCCAACTCTTGAACAATTTTCAAACACTTAGAGGTACACGACAAAAGTAATTCAACGGATTACACGGATCTGCATTAAAATACTGTCATCTCTTCCCCCAAATATTGTAATTCATCTTTAACATTCACAAGGCAACAACAGGTAGTTTCAGACGCAAGTGAGTATACAAATAGAGTGATCATATCAGAACACTGAGCACATAGAGCCAGCCCACACAAACTTCCATTAGAAAATAAATAACCTGGAATGAAAATTTGGAAGGGCTCAACCTGGTCCATTGACTATAATGAGAAGAATAAATACATAAAAGCAGAATTAATTCTCCTAACTCTGAGCTTCTCGCTTCTACAGCAAAAGGCATGGACAGTCTGGAAGGCTCTATGGGCAAGGGGGGATGAAGACATCTAAAGGAGTGGCTTCAAAATACTCCAGAAGAGCCAGATCCTCTGTGATGAATATTATGCAGTAATAGGACTTGTCATTATCTCTGTGTAAAATTAAAATTCTGCTATAAGTTTCTGTCATTAATACACAAGCAAGTTGCACTACATTGACTGAACTGACTCTAGGAGGATAGCCTTTTATGAAACTGTTTATGTGACTTAAATAATTACTTATATTCATCAAATAAATTGTTTTGATCATGAAAATTGCCCCTCTCCAAAGCAGTAGTTTTGCTGAACTATCTGTATCGGCAAGGCCCTGGACATGGTGGGAAATGGTAAGAAGGAATTGCTGGAACAGTGTTTCAACTGATGCTCTCTGCAGTTAAATTTACATCAAATATCTAAAAGGCATTGAATAAAAAGACATAGGGGGGACTGCCAAGAAGCCCAGAAAACACCCTTCACAAGAAGAGAGTGGAAAGATCATTTGACTTAATGAGAGAAAGACACAAACTGACTAAGGACTTTAATTAAAAGACACTGGAAAATGGAGGGTTCTCCAAAGTAATTCATTAAGCAACAAGAAGACTCAAGCTCAGAAACAATAATTAAAAACCAAAAAACCAAACTAAAAATACTGGAGGAAATAATAAAGGAATTCTACTGGCACCTAGATGAGTTTATCCTTCGTTCTAAGTCAGCTAATGTCTTTATCGCTGTGAAAGATAGAGTAATTCTCAGTACCAACGTGATTTAGCTTTCCCATGGCCAATACCAAACAAAAGCAAATATTTTACTGCAGTTATTTAACCCACATTATATAAAAATAATTAGGTTGTCACGTATTTATATATAAAGAATCTATAGAGCTTTGCTCTAGGATTTAAACATGGCCCAGACCAGAGGAAACAAAAGACAATCTGCCTTGCAATGGATTAATGACATGTGTCCAGCTTAGCTAAACAGCAGCGCGATCAAGTAATTTAGTTTACCATCTGGGTAGGCAACTTGTGCATGCTACAACATGCCTCTGTGTGTCTAAATCAGTGCTGGAAGTCAAAGTCCAGTGGGAGTAGAGCAAAACTCCTGAAGTGCACATAGGACCGAGAAGCTTTCGGGGAGGCAAAGACCAGAATCATGCACATAATATGTGCATATATATCTAAATTTACATATATAAACATATATATATGAAATATACATACACACATTTTCCTTATGAACATGATTTCTTTTTATTCTAAAAGCTCTGAAATACATAGGATCTGATCCAATCCTATAAATGTAAATTGGTAAAAGGTAATCCACTAATGTGCTAAACCTGTTAGAAATAGCTTCTGCCTATATAAAAAAAAAATCAACCCTAAACCAAACAATAAACCAAAACAAAACCTAGAATGAGCTAACAAAACCCCCCACCATATCTAAAATAACCCCAGACCTTAATGTAATTCTCAGGTGCCACTAATAGAGGCTGAAGTAGAAAGCCCTCTAATGGCTTCAGTGGGTTTAAGCTCGAGACGCGTGTTCCCAGTAAAGAGGGAAAAAGCACCAACCACGTTTATATTAACACCAGCCATGGCACTTTGCAAGCACTGTGCACCAATAAACCATAAAAAGACATAATTTCCAAGTTTAAGCAATTTCTTTCCTTTAATATCTTCTGAAAGGCTTTTGAAATTAGCAGATCTAATGTATGTGGGAATCAGCAACACTTTATAGCAATAAGTTTACTTTTAATGGAAGCAGTCTGCTGTGTCTATGGGTAACAAACCCCAGTATCTTTCCATTACAAAGGAACTTGTTACCATACGCCTTACTGTGGGATTTCATTCCGCCTCTTTGGTGATCTGTCCGATCTATTAAGAAATGCACTGAGGTATGGACAACATACACTTTATTGCAGTTTTGTATTTTCACAGTCCCTGCTGCTTCTGTTAGGCTACTGCCTATGAATTTTGAATAGTAATAAGGAGCAAAAAAATTAAATACAACATTTAACAAGTTACTCACAGGGTAAAAAGCCAACAAACTGTGAAGAAAATGAGGCAAGTTGAGAATCAGGTGTTAGAAGTGGTGCTGCATCCCAGGATGTGACTGCAGCAGCAATGGTTGCACAGATAAACAACTGAATCCACCAGCTAAAACAAAAAAAAGCCACTACACAAATAACTCTTTGTATGGATACTATTACAGCCCTTCCACAAGAACTATGCAACACATTTTTTATATAGCTATATATATTCATAACACATATATGAAGACCCTTCAGCATTAGTTTCTGTGTTGTTAATTAATTTTCATGGTTGAATCTGAAAAAAAAGCACACGCAAAACTAAACAGTACTTCATCAATGTTAATTAGTGCCGAGAATTAATCAGCAAGTGTAGGAAATCACTATTAGTTTTGCAGAAACGCATACAGCATTAAGTAGCATTTAAACAGATGCTGATCTTCTTTTAAGAGTAGCAATTTAGTGATTATTTTCCTCTGATGGGATACTTCAATATTGAATATACAGAGATAAATTTTCAAGGGAATTTGTGTTGTGTTGGAAGGAAATGCTGCTAAAAATAGGAACATATATTTAACAAAGGTTTCTGCAGCAACCATAGTTTCAGAGAGAATTACTAAGTTTTAAAGTATCCATGGCATCTGAGCTATTTGATGCCTATACGCTGTACAGGTGGGATTATTTGTCCAGGGCTTCCTGTTCTCTGGGAGACAAAAAGTTCATCATAGAAGAAATGCTGTGTTTTAGGTCAAATTCTGCTGTGACATGACTATCTCCCCCTCAATCCTCAAGACATTCGATGACCACCTACAAAATCTGACACAAGGTGTGGTCCCAGAGGTAACTCCTATTTTTAATTTCTTTATCACCACAGTACCTTTGGTCACAATTAAAAATATAGTAAGCACAGAGCAATTTCTGTTGGCTATTTAATGCCGCTCACCTGATTCTTGAGATCCAGCTTTGGGCAGGGACGACCTCCATTGTAAGGCTTCTCCTTAAGCCACTTGGATCGGACTTTCACCCCCGGTCCACAAGAAGAGCTGCAAGGGGACCAACTGGACCAATCGCTTAATTTGCAATCAAACGGGCAAGGGATCGTGCAAGATTCTTCAATGTAACCTAAACCAAAAATTTAAGACAGGTTTTAATCATTGCATCTAATGAACTTCGATCCTCTGATGTCTCACTGCAATCTGTGTCATCAACAGAAAACAAGAACTTCTTAAAGAGAAGACATCTGGCAGACTGACACCACCTTCCCAATGTGAGATTATGGCATTATTTGTGAAGAACAGCCACGATAAAACTGATTGTTGCAAATGGCATAGGCGAAATCATCTGCTGTGAAACTGGTGGTCACCAACACATGGTGATTATCTCCCCTATGAGACTGTGGCCATAATAAATTCTAGAGGACCAAGTGTACAGTCCAATTTTGTGCTCCTTTAGTATTAAGCTGGTCACCTCCAGAGCTGGCACTGGCAAGGAGTCAGAGGCTCTCTTCCCAGCAGACAGCACCAGAGGAAGGTGGAGGCACCAGAGCTGTGCTCTTGGCAACTCGCGAGGGGACGTGCCTGCCGCCTGCCAGCTGGAGTAGTGTGGGATTCATTCTTGGGAGAAGCAGATGAAACCTGCTTCCCACTTCTTTCTGGCAGTTGCCTTCATACATTTTTCCAACTGTTTTGCCTGTTCTGGGTTTCATAAAAGGCATTTTAAAGCTTTGCTTCCACCTTAACCTGGCTTGATATGGAAGTCCTCCCCAGGATCATCAGCTCTTAAAATCAGAATACCAGACATCTGTCAGGACCAACAGCTTGCTGAATTAAAATCCAGCAGGGTTTCTCAGAGAAGAAACAAGGTTCCTCCACAAAGGCACGACCTCACAGCTGGTTTAGGAGCTGGCATATGGGAAGAGAAATTTTGCAGATCCTACCACTGGCTGTGGAGCTCTGGGTGTGCGGAAAGGCTGTGGAGAGTGGCTGAACCCTGAGGGTCTCCAGGGAATTACTGGCACCACTCTCAGGTTGGCAGTGTGGAATAGCTCCTGTGCCATCCTGCCTTTCACGTTGCTTCATTCTTGGGTCTTTATTATGTGCTTGACATGTCTGTATATACTATTTTAATTTAAATGTAAAAGACATTTCATGTTAGACCATGAAAGTGAGTGGCTGCTAAGACCAGCCTTCATTACAGGTGGCTTTGACCCTCTGACAGCTTTGGCAATGATAGTAACAGAAATACCCGGATTTCATCCCTACTGTATTTCTGATGATTCTCATTTTTATGTCCTTCCTTTCTGTTTGTTTTTCATTGCACTAACACTCCTTCTATATTCCTTACCTACACAACACCAAATTAGGTCATTGAATTACTGTTTTATGAAGAGTTTCCCCATTCTATCAAGGTGACAGTCACTGAGTCACCACAGCAGGGAGGAAAAAAAAAATCACTAATGGAAAAAAAACCCAGAAAAACCCAAGCCAGAAGCAACTGACCTTCAAAACCTACAGACAATAATCCCAAACGAGGAAACACCAAGGCTGAGGCATGGAGATTATTCTGGCTCAGAGATGGATCTACTGGCTGTGCCAAGCCCAAACCTGCTGCTGACTTCAAACCAGGGCTGTGTTACATCCTGAGCATCAACCTACAGCAGCAATACACTGCCTCGCTTCTGGTCCTCATGCTGAATTCATTAACAAGAGAGGTTTCAGAGTTATTTAGGCATCCCCCACCATAAAATATCCTCCCTCTTGACGTGCAAGAAATACTGATGCTGTTGTCTGCAAACAGTGCCTTAAAAAATGCTGGCAACAAGACTAGTTCCCTCCTTCAGTTCAATGATGTTCTATTTCTTTGCTCTTTTTCCTCCATTCCCTCTTCCTTTACGGCAGCCACCCCGTGGCCTGACAGCTGTAATCATTTCCTCATGCTGTAACTCTTCCCTAAAGCTGCAGACCCGTCCCCATATGGTACGCTCTGGTTTTCTTTGCTACCTCTTATTTCTGTGTGTTGCCCTGCCTTTTCAATTCACAGCTCCAAAGCCACTAGAATTGGGTATCTTAATTATTTCCAACCCAATCCATTATAGTGGTTTGAGATATTTCATGTTTGAGATATACATGTCTGAGATATTTCAACTTTGCACGCTCTGTATACTCATCAAGGTGAGATTATGCCTATGCACACACACATACAAATATTTCCACAATAGACTTGCTTTTTTTCCCCAAATGAAGCTCCCAAATATCCCACTAATATTCTATTCCGCCTGCTTAGGTTGCCACTCAAAGTAATTCATAATACGTTATCATAAGTAAAAGAAATGTTCTCATGATAGATTTATGAGAAGCATTTCTTAGGCAGTTCTCCAAAGAGTTCTGTTCCACCACTGTATGAAATATCATTTTTCCTTGGGCTGTGTGACAGCCTGGGTAATTAACTCTCACAGAAACAAAGAAAGTGCCTTGTTTCAAAGTAGGATTAGACAAAGGGGTTATCAACTTATCAGTGGGGGCAAAATGGGCTAAGCCTTTTGGCAGTTCAAGACCTACTTCTATAATAAAAAGAAATATAAGACACAAAAAAAAAATACAATACAAAAAAAAAGGAGAAATATAATGAAGAGGAAGGAAAAGTTATAATAAACAAAACTAAAGATACCCACTGTATTCCATCCCTTGGAAGTGCTGTGGGCATCCCTCGGTGAACCACAGAACTTATGAAGATATCCTGTTGCTAAGAGGCCAGTTCATTATTTTGGGGAGTTTCCTCACCCATATTTCTAAATTACACTAGGTATAAACAAATAACGACCATCTAACAGAGCTTTAAATTACCACACTGCCCAGAAGCAGCCAACTCTCCATACTGAACAATGCTACAGAATCAAAACGAGAACACGACTTTCTTTCAAGCTCTTCTCACAGATTGTCATTTTGTCTTTTATCAATCACTTGAGGTTAATCCTATGCCAAGATCAAAGACTTCATTCAACAAAAATTTTCCTCCAAACATCTTTATATGAGGTATACAAAACAAAACAAAACCAACTAGAAAACAAAACAAACCAACGGAGATGTGCTATTAAGACCACCTATTAATAAAGAAGTCTATATTCAGGCTATTATCAAGAGAAATAATTCTTACCACATGAGAATATGAGTAAAGGAAACAGTATAAACCCATTTCTAAGTTACTGATGCTTAGCTCAGGGAGAGTAACTCAAGGCTGAGCTTATGCAGCTGGTTTTGTTGGTGTCATCTCACTCATCCATCACATTCCCCATCTTCTTCTCCTCTGCAGAACCAGATACCAAAAATTCATTGCGTTTCCAAGACCTTCTATGCAAAGAAACATTCTCTTCTACCCAGCCATCTTCAGCCTGCTTTGCATATGTTCTTGTACGGTTTCTTGAAGCTTCCTTTAATCTTATTTTAATTACTGTTCTTCAAAATATCCAATACCATTAAAATAAAGCTTATTTGATTTAGAAACAACAGATGAGAGCCTCTGTCCTACCTCAACCAACAGCAGACTCCTGAATGCCACAGAGCTGGAGCTGCACAGACACATGTCACAGGAGGTAGTGACAGAGACATCAGTGCATATTTAAATAGGTACTTTGAAACAGGCTGCTGGGAATAGTCCTGAATTGGCAGGAAAAAACTGAGCAGGATTATCAAATAAGCCTTTTCTATGTTTAGGTATTATTGTTTTACTACGGAGACACTGCCAACATAAAGAGATGAACAAATGCATTTACCTAGGCTGTGCAGCTCATTTTACTATTATTTATTCATTAAGAACAATGTGCTTGTTGCTCTACAAGCCACAAATGGACTCTCTTCCCTAAAGTGTCTACAAAAAACAAAGCACCCACAGATTACGCAGGATGTACTGGGAAGGCTCCGACACAATGTGGCAACCACTACTCATCTCGTTTCTTCTGCGCAGCCCAAGAGACGAAGCAATAGCAGGTAGATGAATAAAAAAGAGGATGATGGTCTGGTGGGTGTTGGAGGTTAAGGCTCGAATACATGGCATGAAAAATTGTTATTGTCTCATTTTTGCTGTGCAACCCAAAAGAACCAAAGCAGTAGGAGGCAGCTGGACGACGGGCTGGTGGGCAGCAGCGGCGCAGAGGCATGAAGAGGCTGTGGACTGCACTGCAGCACCACGAGTGAGTTTTGCTGTAGCACAATTTCTTTCCTACCAACACAATACACCGCACGTACCACATCAGGCACAGCCAGCGAGGGGTTGCCGTGTCCTTCAGCGTCCCCACGCTGGTGGGAGAAGCAGGCAATTAGTAGGTTTCCAAGCTAACGTCAGACACTGGCATCCACGTGATTGCTGCGTTTCCAGATGATAAATTTGCTGCGGGTGTAAGGTCTGCGCATAGAGTTAAACAACGGTGCCAACAGGCTTCCAAGAGGCTGACTTAAAAGTGATTTGAAAATAAACAACACTACTCCAGCAGCTTTGGAAACAGATGCACTTCTAATTGAATTGGCTTTAAACTCATTTGTATCCTCTCTAACATATTTCATCATTTCAATTAAACTTCTAGAGGTTCTACTCTTGTTAGTAAACCTTGAGGTGCTTCATAAAATTCAAGGTCATTACTGCGAGAGGGAGAATTCTGTGCATCACCACAACTGCCACTGGTAATAACACCAGTAATTTCCCCTGGAGTCTACAGAGATCATCCTTTAACAAACAAGGCAGCTGCAGAGTGGACAGTGGCACAGCAGAAATGTTTCTAATTACACAGACCAAAAGGTAGAGAAAAAAAAAGAGATTAATTTTGCAATTAGTATTTACATTCATTTGGTCACTGACTGTGAAACACATAGAATAACACCAGTAAATCCATGTGGTGGTAAAAGTCTCATAGCTAAAGACTTTATAAGGGAGACTGGTGGGCCAGATGCTGCTCAGCTGTATTTTTGGGATTTCCTACAAAGCAAAACTATTGATTTAACTCAGGTTAAAACTCAATGTTGAGCCCAGACTGCACTTAGGAGAATTAACTCCACCAGCTGATCATAGCTCTATGGTTGAGGCTTTCCCAAAGTGCCACAGATGAGGCAATCATCGGCCATGGGCCACACAGCATGACTGAAGGCTCCAGAAGTTTGTGACCTACAAAGGGAGCGCCTCGTCCTAAGCAATCCGGGTCCAAACCGTTAAATCCTGCTTCAGGGGAGACCATTACATGTGCATGTGGTGCTTAGGGACATGGTTTAGTGGTGGACCTGGCATTTCCAGGTTAACGGTTGGACTCACACGATCTCAAAGGTCTTTTCCAACCTAAACAATTCTATGATTCTATTATTAACTGAAGGAAACTAAGCAGAATAATTCTGAGAGTCTTAAAGTTGCTAACAACTTCAGCTGCATCTGACAAGGACGTAATATTGTCATGGAACAAATGTTTAATCTTTTCCTTTTTTTTTAATACGCAAGGATTTGAGAGATTTTATGCATTATTAGTTTGCTAGCTGGGAAATTTAAGAGATAATCTAATGAATACATTCAGTAAATGCACAACCAAAAAACCCTGCAAAAATAACTTTCACATCAAATATTTTGCAAAGCTCGAATAATAGACCCTTAGCTAATTTATTCCCACTTGCTCTTCTCAAAAAAGGCACAAGCTCTCGTTATCTTGTAGCAGACTGATTACAGATTCTAAATAGACCAGGGAGGACTATGTAAAAAATGCTGGTTAAGTTTAACTCAACATTATTGTTATTGAAATTCATCCCAAGGTTGGTTTTATTGCTCAATTTCACAGTCTCTATAAATCCTGATGAGGCGCTTGGGTTGATGCTGACTTTGCATTATAATTCCTAATTTCTTTTGATTTTACATTACAGTTTTCTTCCTTAGAGAACTTGCAGGCTTACACTTTGAGTTACACAGAAACTGTAATAGCTGTTATATTTAATCTTTTAACTAAATAAGGAGATCTCCATTAATTAGCACATTCCTTGTAACAGATTGTAGAACAAGCTGAGAACTCTTCTGGAGAAGAGAGGCTCGTCTGCTGCCTTCTGAGTGCAAATAAGCAGGACTTCACAGCGTACATTCATCACGCAGGGCGCTTTCGATGCAGACAGGCAGCAATCCACTGCACAAATCTGTCTGGGCTCCAAACCCAGCTGTGGAAATGACTCCCCCCCCCGTGAAGGGCTGGACTGGCTGCTTGGGAACCCTGACGTCTTAAGGAAGTCCTTACTCAAATAAAAAAGTCATCCACTAGGATCAATAGCGGTTAAGGTGGTAACTCAGCTGTGTTTTTCTATATCCTTCGCTCATCACCCTGGCACTGGGAAAATCATCGGCTTTGTCCAAACAAAACTGAGTAGCTTTTTTGGTTTTCTTTACCAGTGTCCTCATCCTCTGTATATAAAGAAACTCAGCCCACTGCATTATGAAGTGTTTATATATATGCTCTTCAGGCTACTCAATTCATAGTGAATTCATAGTAAAACCTGAGCTTTTGTTTATTTTTTAATTACTATTATTTATTATT
This sequence comes from Apaloderma vittatum, assembly GCF_000703405.1. Taxonomy (NCBI): domain Eukaryota; kingdom Metazoa; phylum Chordata; class Aves; order Trogoniformes; family Trogonidae; genus Apaloderma; species Apaloderma vittatum. The sequence goes on along the minus strand of NW_009734613.1, from coordinate 153,185 downwards.
TATATAATAAGGCTTTTTTTAAAGACTGAACACACTTCCACAATACATCATGAAGACAAAATTAAATTGTCCACAGACAGTCAAATTCTCCTGTCTCTAATACATCTGATTTCTCTCAGAGGCCCTATTGCACAGTAGCTCCAAAAATAGACGTACAGAGTGCTCTGAAGATCAATATAGACTTGGGCAATTTGGACCAGGCAGGAAGCATCTTCCAGAGCCAAGAGTCCATCACTGGCAGAAAGCTGCCACCAAATGTCACCAGAAATATTTGCTCCCATCAGTAAATCATATATGGCCTGAAGGTCAATGGTTTCAGGCTCTGCAGGAGTACACTAAGAAACTCAATTTCAGAGTTCAGGTCTCTCTGTGGACAGCATCTTTCTGCCAGTTTCTAAAGTTGTGACGTTAGGCACTGTCAACACAATATGTCACCTCATTTCAGCTGCCAAGCTGAGACCCCAAGACCCAGACAAGCCTCATTCAGGCTTGTCCTCCCTTGGACAACAACATGGCAGTTTCCATTTTACAGAATGCGAAATGCTCATGCATTTCCTTGTATCCTGATAATTAGCAAGTATTGTGCATCATAATACTGCTCTTAATTCAGATAAGATAAACCACCAGATTACTCTGCAGAAGAAGGGAACACAGATCCACATGCAATTAATAACAGCTCATAACAACATGAGCTTCTTTTTTTTCCTAATTTACAGACTCAAGAGTTATTACCAGTGTAAGGCTTCTGCTCAAGAGCAGGTCACACCGGCACTGAAAAAGGCACAGAGAAGCTTCTGAGCCAGGAGCGAGCTCCACAGCCTCGCTCCCTGTCACAGGAGGCAAGTGACACAGTGACCTCTCGGATCAATACATTTAAATCAATACACTGCCTCAGCTCCTTCTTGTCTCATCGACACTAAATGAGAAACCTAACTACACACTTTAATTATACCGGCGCTGTTTTAAAGATGCCACTAGCCATTACCAGCACTAGGAAGATCCGTGAGCACTTTTCCCAATGCCAGGCAGACGCCGCGAGGTCCAGTCTGCTCGGATGAGAAGCCTCACTCCTGCTGTCAGAGGTCACCTTGCTACAGAGGCAGGGATACAAAAGCATCTAACCTTCTTAAATAAAGCTGCATTATAAAAAACCCCACAAACATCTGATGGAAATAGAATTTTAAGAAAGGGAACAGTCCTGGTTTTCCACAGCGTAGGCACGGGCAGAACAGCACAACTCATTCAGATGATGGAAAACCTTGAGATGGAATTAGGACATTTTTGTGACGTTAGCAGGCCCCAGCACAGAGTACTGACGTACTGAATTCCTGATAGACTTTTGTTTCAATTTTGCAGCGTGACTTTGAGCACTCTGGTTGTGTAGTTCAATCTCCTCTGCTGGAGGACTTCAACGAATTCAGAAAGGAACAGAAAGCGATGCAATCTTGTTAAATAATACCATTGTACATGGTCATTTCTCCATATTACCAAACACAAAATCCAAGATTTCACAGAGGGTATCTCTGTCTGTGAGAGGGATATCGTAAGTTGCACAAACTGGTCTCTCAGTGATTCAATTTACACCATCCTCATTTGCAAACCTTGGAGGATAAAGAGATTTCAAAGTGTATCTCAGTCCCAGGAACAGACTAAGGTAGGATAAACTCTCAGTTACTGATGAATATCATTATGATAATCCTGAGAGCTATCTGAGACGAAGTTTAATTTTACCCACATATCCTAATTCAGGCTCATTTCTAAATCCAGCTGTTGCTACGTTTCTGAGTCGGTCTCCCAAACTCTTCAACCAAGCAGGCTACAGCAGGTACCTTAAAAAATCTCCATTCCGTGCCTATCTCCCCGTGTCATGCTAACTTTATCGCTGCACACAGTGCTCCAGCAAACTCACTGCTGCTCAGGCAGTCAGCTCATTTTACTCAGATACTGGCCTACAAGCAAAACCCGCTTTTTATTTTTGCAAGACCTTTGTTCCATACAAGCAGAAACACGATTCTGCTTCTGAAGATCTTCAGAATATGTCAGATGTTAAATCCCTTTAACTCTCACTGAAATCCACTAAAACACCTACTATATCCAGCTGCCACAGGGCTCCCCACCAGCTGTAAAGATATGAAACCGTGACTTTCCACTTAAAAATGATTCGTCATCCATTTATTTGCCTGAAAGTCCTGCTTATCAGATCTGTATGAAAGGCAATCAGTTTAAAAAACACTGAAAAAAACCCCCACATAAGACACAAGAGGAATCCTGTGAACTACCACCAGCATGTGTCACTTCCCAATAGAGCTACACATGTCTCAAAGGGATCATGAAGTTCTCCACGAGCAGGAAAAGCATAGAGAACTTAACACCAGAGGAAATAATTCATGGAAAAGCCTAGGCTAAAATGGTATTTCTCCATACTTCCAATAAAATATATTAAATGGAATGATACATAGGGAGAAAATTAATACTAAATCTATCTTGGAATGCTAACATTTTATTAGAGCCTTGCTTCATAATGGGCTGTATGTGTGAGAAAAGTATTATCAAGGCCAAAGAGAAAGGCACATTTCAGAGAGATGCTCTGACTGTAGCCTACTGCAGAAATCAGGGCAACACATCGCCCAGTGCATTAACTTGCTATCAAGACCTTCCTAAACCTCCAACAGACTAGTTCTACACTAAAAATGCTCCCAACTCCCATGCAAGGGCTATAACCAACCTGTCCAAACCAAAGAAAAACTGACTGAGCCTAATAACAGAAACACAAAGGCACGGACATGAGCAAGGGTGGGCAGACGTGGTCTGGCAAGGGAAAGCTGACGGTGATGGTCAAACACAAGAAAGCCTGTCTCAGGTTAGTAAAACAATCATTTCTTCACAGTTTGGTGTTGCTGCAGCTTCAAAAGGCTCATTTCATGGAATGCGGCAAAAAGCATAAAAGAAATTTGGGCAAAGACACACTAGAGCTAAGGAGTAACAACAGACATTGCTATGACTAAATGCAGCACCTACAGAGGACACTGCTCAACAGCTAATCCTCTAAATATTTCCTCAGAAGATGCATGCTTGCTTTCTGTAAGAAGATAAAGATCTAGAAGAATGTGCGTTTCTACGTACTAATGCCTCAGGGGAAGCCTTACTTTGCCTTAAATAAGCTTCTTTGATAGCCAGTTTGACCCATTCAGAAATAGCTTTGTTTGATGGCTGTTTACCTTTGATTCTCCTGCCAGAAAAACATAGAGAACAGCAACGTCTGAAGAGTTGACTCATTTGATGAGTCTTTTAACATCCAGGAAGGAAGAACTGTGGCCAAATTTTCTTATGGTGAATAGATTTGGGAAAAAAAGGAAAGGAAAAGATAGGGAATAAATCAATGTTCTTTGAGTGCTGTTATGAGAGTGATATGAAAAAATTCCGTAGTCAAAAAGAAATGGAGGGCAGGTCCTTTACGGGCTGTTTCTGGGCTTACAGCTCCCCTGACAGCCACAGCTGTAATTAAGTGTGTCATTGCATGCCCAAGGAGATGTGCAGAAATGTCAGAGAGAGGTCCAGAGGAGAACCCGGCCAGGATTTCGGGGATAAATTTAGAAGCTATTTAGCTTTGAGGTAGCAGAAAACAAGTCAAAGGTGACAGTGGCTTTGAAGAGTTCCTGAAGCGGGGACATAGGGTAGGACAGCCCCCTCTGCAGCTGGCAAGACCTTTCAGCTACCTGTGATCCAAACCCAGCCTTAATTCCCCTGCTAGGGGATGGGATGGGCAGAAAACAAGGTGAATTTTTACATGGAACTTGCTCCTCAGGCAGTCTTCAAAAATCTTTGTCCTGGTAAGTAATACAGTCATTTTTCTGTAATGAAAAGGCCACAGAGAGATATACTACAGAGACGCATAGGGGAAATAACAGAGAGAAACAGGAATATTGTAATATTTAATTAAATCCAAACACAAAGAGCACGGTAGTGTAGTCTGAGCACAAAGTCTACACGCAATCATTAACTGACGGTGCCAAGACCACCTACTAGTCCGCACACTTTTAGGGAGGAGGAAGCATTGCAAGGCTGTCACGTGTGGGGTCTGGAGCTGGGAAGAGGGCAGCCTACACATTTTCCTTGTGAAAGAAATGAGGCTGTCAAGATTGAGGCCCCATGTATGTTTGCAGAATGCTGTTTATGGAAGTATCAAAAAACCACTTAAAACTAAAACTGGTCGGATTCTGGAGCTAATGGTTTATGTTAAAAAACTAAATTTCAGTATCAAATTTCATTTAGACTAAGACTGAAATCACATTTTCATGAACAGGTGAGATTTCTATCAGGAAAAGTTTCTATCTGCAAAGACTTTCAAAACAAAATCAGGGATTTCCGCAACAGTTTCATTCTTCAAAATAAAATTTACCAGATAGGGAAAAATAAATATCACAGTAATTGTCAGAATAGATACACTTTGAAAAATAAATAGATATTCATGCAATGTAGCTTTTCAACTTTTTGTTTCCAAAACTGTTACCTTGCAGGAAAGGTCAGTCTGCTGTCAGTCCAGAATCGGCTCACATTTCTTTAACCTCTTATGCTCTGCTTACAGTTTTTTGAGCTACACAGATATTATTTAGCAGAAGGATTATTAAAAACTAGTGATTAAAAGCTACCTGGAAATAGCTCATTTTCTCCTAAAACAACAGTGCCGGGACTCCCACAGTGCGGGGCTGCAGAGCAGGTCCTTGTGTTCACTCGCAGGTAGGTCACGCAATGCCTGTCAGGCTGGTGGCCAGGGTTTTCATGTAAGGGAGCGCAAACCTCAGAGGAATGCCCCTGGTAGAAAGAGAGCACTACGTTGGGCTGACCTTTCAGAAAAACAAACTTCATGAGAGTTGATACTACCCGGTTTTCAGCAGCAGGAGTTGAAATTCCTGATCCGCAACCTTTGCATATTGTCTCAACGCCGGGCACACAGCTGATTCGGAGAGAAGTAGCACTGTCACTGGTGGCATGCGCTGCCCTGATGCCCCTCAACCAGTGAACATCCCTCCAGCAACCACAAAAAAAGCTAAGTTTTCACATGTTCAAAATTTTTAACTCCTCCTGGTTTGCTAATCTCACCTGTTCAGGATCAAAGCTGACGTTTTCAAGGAATGACCTTGACAGCCACGTCCCCACTAGTGGTGTCGCGTCGACCTCACTGGAAGGAACCGAGTGACACCCTGCACCAGGAGGTGCTGGGGAACCCTGTGAGCAAGCACAGTCCTCTTTGATTTATTCACCCACAACTAAACCATGCACAACTAAACACTGTACTGTAGAGAAGTGCGAGAGGTGTATGAGCATCCCTGCTGTGCCCTTCATAAATACAGAGATAATTAAAGCTTTTTAAGGCGACTGCAGGTCGAAGCTAACTGCTCTGTGATTTAAAGCCAGGATCTGTTTGTCTGTTGGGTCTTTCTTCCAGGCTCCTGTTGTTGCGAGGACAGCAGAATTTGAATAGCATAAGCGTTCTTCATAAATTCCTGCTTTCCATAAATTGCCCGTCAGATCAAAAGCAGAATCCCTGTGCATGAGCACAGAAATCTCCAGCCTTTGATTTGGAACAGACAAGGCACCCTATGTTCCTCTAAGATTAAAAAAGAAATCCTGTTGGCAGAGCACAGAACAGAAAGAGAGGCAAAGGAACTACAGGAAATAATTCAAAACAAAGGAGATGGAAATTAAAAAATAGTACGAGGAACTAAGATGACAGATTGAGAAGCAGATGAACTGCAATTAAGAAGACAATGTCACATCCAAAGAGGATGCTCCAAACACCAGACAGAGAATGGAGAACCTCTGGACTAGAGCTGAGGTGAACACAATATAAGCCGGATTTCTGATAGAAGACAAATTTAGGCAAATAGTCAACTACCTTTTTGTAATATAGTATTATGTAATATAGTTAGAGGTACTTACCTCTATCCATAATTTTGTAAGTGCATTTCCAAATTTAAGGAAGGAAGAGTGAACCAAGTCCATGAGAAAAAAAATAATTATCTCAATTTGGAAACTGCAGGTGACTCATTTCTTGAGCTTACTGAATGGGCAATGCAGAAAAATGACAACGGCACTAAAAAAAAAGCAGTGAACTATTTACAAAAGCCAGTCATGAAAAAAAAAAAAGCTGCAGGCTGTTTTTTCTGGACGTCAGAGTAAAGGTTTGGTATAGAAAGGAATAACATTCAGAAAAGTTCGTGATTTGTATTTTTAACCTTGTCATTACAATGATCACAAGCTAATCCAAGATGGAGTTGCAGTGAGGAGAGGTAAATTAGTCAAGGTGTGACCTATGTACCCACTACAGTTGACTCAAAGTCTTCACACAAGCTGTGCTGCGTCAGGGCAGAGGTGCTTCCAGTCCAGGGCTCGTGTCCTGCAGAAGAAACTGTAGACAGCAGGCAAACTGCTGCAGCATTTCCACTGAGACACAGCTGGAATGCTTTTGTCTTTACTGGTTTTGGACCTTGGGATACTCTGCAGTAACTACACCAATGGGGAGGTACACTGAAAGGGTTAATACATTTGCAGATAATGAATGGTCTTAGGAGAGTATAGACTGCTGACATACACAGATGAACAGACTTCAATGGTTTTTTTTTTGGTTTGCTTTTTTTCCCCCCAAGCTGCAAATGCAGAATTGCTCACAGAACTCAGAGTTCTAAGATCAGACCCTGAACCCCTCTGAGCAGTGAGCAATTTCTATGTTAGATTCAAACTCACAGCGCATTCACTTGATAACTTGCAAGAAGGCAAAAGCCCAGAGTTCACTCCAAGAAAAACTACAAACTGACCCATCCTATACCGTTTTTACCGTTCCATACCTTGTACTCACGGCATTATCATGTCCAGGAAAAAACCTGAATCTACTTGTAAGGCAAAACTTGCATCCTTATATCTGTCCTTCTACATTTTGTAAAAGTTCTTCAAAAGGACCCAGCAAAGAAGGAAGGTTTAAGTCTTACAGCTTCTCATTTCTGTCCTGGTTCAAGGAAAAGGAAGGAAAAGCACTGTCTTGCAAAAGGAAAAGAGCAGGAAACAAAGAGAAGCCAAAACGCCTGCAAGAAATAAAAAATGAACACACTTCCCCCTCCATGTCTCACAAGGCAAGAACAACGCCTAAATATCACAGTGACTGGCATTCAATATATAAGGCAATGGCTTAATTAGCCATAAATATGGTCAGCTAGCAAATGTTAACAGAGCACCTGATATTAACAGTGAACAAGACAAACCAAGTTGTTTAAAAAAACGCCACCTGCCATGAATAATTTCTCAGGACTTAGCAATTCTGCATGCTTCTCTAATTTGCTCTTCTCTGTTATGGTTGAATAACATTCTGCTAATTATTAATTGGATAATGATTTGTTTCTATCACTAATTCAATAATGTGTTCAGAAGTGCATTTTGGAAGGTCCCAGCTCTAGAGATCATAAATATCAGGCTTATTGTGGTGAGCTGAGCCAGACTGGACACCCGGTGCCCACCAAAGCCTCTTCATTGCTGCCCTTCTCAGCTGGACAGGGGAGAGAAAATAGAGCGAAAGGCTCATGGGTCAAGATAAGGAGAGTGAGATCACTCACCAATTACTGGTATGGGCAAAACAGACTGAACTTGGGGAAATTAGTTTAATTTATTACCAATCAAATCGGAATAGGATAATGAGAAATATAACCAAACCTTTAAAAAGCTACCTCTCCCTTGTTCCCAGGCTCAACTTGACTCCTGATTTCTCTATCTCTTCCCCCACAGCAGTGCAGGGGAACTAGGGGGAAAGGGACTTGCAGTCAGCTCATCACACGTTGTCTCTGCTGTTCCTTCTTCCTCAGGGGAGGACTCCTCACACTCTTCCCTGCTCCAGTGTGGTGTCCCCTCCCACAGGACACAGTCCTCCACAGACTTCTCTAATGTGAGTCCTACCCATGTGATATAATTCCTCATGAACTGCTCCAGCACGAGTCCCTTCCATGGGGTGCAGTCCCTCAGGAAGACTGCTCCAGCATGGGAGTCCTCCATGGAGTCACAGCCTCCTTCAGGCATCCAGGGCGGGGTCATCCATGGGCTGCAGATGGACATCTGCTCCACTGTTAACCTCCACGGGCTGCTGGGGAACAGCCTGCCTCACTATGGTCTTCTTCACAGGCTGCAGGGGAATCTCTGCTCTGGTGCCTGGAGCACCTTCTCTCCCCTCCTTCTTCGCTGACCTTGGTGTCTGCAGGGTTGTTTCTCTCACATAGTCCTTGCTCCTTTCCTCTCCAGCTGCAGTTGCACAAGTTTTTTTTGCTCAGTTTTTTTTTTCTTGCTCCCTACTTAAGTATGTTGTCCCAGAGGCAAACCCACCATTGCTGATGGGCTCGGCCTTGGCCAGCGGTGGGTCTGTCTTGGAGCTGGCTGGCATTGGCTCAGTGGAGCATGGGGGAAGCTTCGAGCAGCTTCTCACAGAAGCCACCCCCATGCCCCTCCTCCTCGCTACCAAAACCTTGTCATGCAAACCCAATAAACTGATCTTCATTTAACTGTTCTAGCTGGAAGGCAGGTCCCAAGTGATGGAATTGGAGCCTATGAAGCTTTCTACCCACTTTTGGGCACTCTACATCCAAAGTTATTGAAATATCCATGTCTTGCAGAGACTGAGGCAACTCTGCTTTCCTGATTGCCTTGCAGGGATCAGATGATGTTCAACACTGGGTAGCTCTTAATGAGCTTATACATCCTAGGTATTAAACAGGGGACTGGCTGGAGATTGATAGTTCACCATTACAGGGCATCCAGAGGATGGAAACACCTCATCCCTGCTTTACAGCTCACTGCCAAACCCTAAAGCTCTGTAAATAGAGTGCAGAGGGAAGGGCATACAATAGGGCTCTGCTGTACAGCACTGACCACCCCTCTGGCCTCTGACACGGGTCCTGTGCCAGGGCTGTGTTGCAATCATCTCTGCTCAGGTAAAAAGCTGAAGACAAGAAAGTCAACAATAATCCCCTTGAGCTATCACTCCTTACTAACTCCCTAAGAGAAGACAGGCCATTAAAAATGCCACATAAATATCACTGACAGAAAACAGGCTGCAAGGTTATTCAGAAACACCCCACACATAGATGACCTCCTCTTTTTAATAGTGATCAAAACTCTGAGTTTTTCAAAAGAGCAAGCCACAACACAGGCAAACCCACCTTTCAGAACACAACAGCTCCCTTTTTTGTGGAGGAAAAGGTAACGTTGTGGGAGAAAAGTACAGCATTCCTCCTTCATGGGCCGCAGGGGCATAATCAATTGGTACAAGAGCACATTGTTGAAACACAAACCATGGAAAGCTACTTCATGAATCTGTGCAGCCAGCTGGAACAGCCATCAACAGCTGTGAGAGGAATTCACTCCAGGATTGAATCACTTCATTAGGGTGGGTTTTTCTCCTTTTATTACATGCAGCTCAGGCTGCTGATCCTCATCCTGAAGACCCTCCACAGAGCAGCCTGACTTCTTTCTCTGCTACTTTATACATCAGGAACATTATGGTTCCCATTGTATGACTTTATCTCCGTCCAGGACTTCATTTGTCCCTCGCTCATCATATTGCTCACCAGCAGCCTTCCAACCCACTACACGACATTCTGTGGTGCCCTAAGCTTTTTGACTGTAAGCCAGAGAGCATTAGTGGTTTGGGGCCACCATGGGTACAGAATTTGCCCCTAAGATAAGGGCTTTTGGCCGTAAATTGATTTGGCGTCATGATTGCTATGACCTGCAAATCATGGAAACTGGGGGAAAATATCCAGATGGAATGACATTTCCTGCTTGCTCCACTTCTAATTCCACCCTCTTTCTGTTTGATACAGGCTACTTGATTACATATGAAATAGAAGTGGACAGAACCAGAGCCCGGAGTCTCAGGACACAGTGGCACTGGAACATACGCTGTATATCAGTTTGAGCTTGAGACTGATACAAAATCTCAAGGGGACCACGACTGGATGCTGAAGTCATGTATTTGGCATGAGCAACAGCATAAGCACAGGTGTTTTGTAACTAAATATGCTTATCTTGAGAATATTCCTGACTCCTCTATTGAAAATAACCATATGAAACTCAGAATTTAGTGAAGAGGAAAAAAAATTTCTAAACTAGTAAAAGATGAAGTAGGAGATATCTTCAAACAAATAGATATAGGCCGGACTTGATGATCTCAGAGGTCTTGTCCAGTCTCAACAATTCTGTTTGATTCTGTGAAATTGCTAACTGAAATATGCTTTCTCCTAAGCTTATAACTTTAGGGATTTTCAGACCACTAAAAAAAAGTCTTTGGTATTCTGATAGCGTAGTCAACTTTAGCCCTCTTCTACTTGATTTCCGTTGTAGAAATGCCAACAGACCCTTGTACCAAGGAAAGTGTGATTATTAAGAGCAGTAAGAAGATATTAAAAGAACAGTGTTCAACACTCACAAGAACCCTATGAAAGCTGTTCCAGCAAGTAAACAGGTACACACCTATGACAGGCTCCAAAATGAACTGCTGAGTTCCTACCTGTGCTCAGCATCAGGGCTATTTACATGTGCTGTGCACTTTTTAAAATCTCCTTACCCGAACTGCTACAGCGGGATGGTTCCACGAGTCTGCCGGTGATATCGTAACAGGCAATGGCTCGCAGCCGCACACCCTCGCCACACTCCTTAGCATCTCCATGGGATCGCATTCCCAGCTGTGGCTCGGATGTGCCTCCTCCTCCGATAATGCAGTCGGACCAATTTCCATGGGGCTGGGAGGTAAACACCTCGCAGGGGCACGGCTCTGTTTCAACTTGAGGATAAACTTCTGTATTCTGGCATTTGTCTCGCTTTCTGCTTCGCCCTGTTCCAACCACAGAAATCTGTTTGTTAGCTTAACATCTGCTGCTTTTGATAACAACACGCCATATTATTTATACTTGCATGAATTCAACACAGTAGAACCAAGACAATCTGAATGTTAATATCCAGGAACATTTCCGAAGCATCTATTAGCTGTTGCCAGTGCTCTGGAGTGCAAGGACAACGTATTTATCTCCAGGGGCAACCAGAGAACTCAGAAATACTGTTGTGATGGGTAGGGCAAGGAGCAAAATGCAAACTTTTATCCTAGTAACAGTCTGCCCAGGAAATGCTTTGTAATTTCATGTAATATCATCTTTCTCTAATTATCTCATGAAAATAAATTGATTGTTTTGTCTCTATTTGCTCGCAATCAATGGTTGCCAAGACAACTTCCAGAGGACTCTACATTAGCCACAACTCCATCTTTGAGGCTACTTTACAAATTAGTTAAAGATGCGCTCTGCACACAAACCGCACTTTGAAGAAAACAGAAACAATAATCCTCAGTTAATTATTAGGAAAGCATTTCAATGGTTATATTTGGGCTTATGTTTTGTTTTGTTCTATTCTTTCATCAGGATTTAAAAGAAGAATCTCTCGGTAACTTCAGGAAGCAGCAGCATTCAAATAAATCCCTGGTACAGCAACTGCACTCTCCATGCCCCGTTCCTGGAGGACTTCTAGGCACAAGAACAGGTCCCCGGGTACAAGAAGAGGTAAGGTAAAGAAGAGAATTCACACTCCCTACAGCTGCTCCAAGGAACAAAACTCTGTATACAGGCTCTGAAGATAAAATCCACACTTTTCTTGGCATGAATTAGCCAACGTGACATGGAGCAATGTTTATGTCAGCTGAGCTTAGGAACATCTTTGCATTTGGCATCTGCGCAGAAGGGGAGAATTCATCTTCTAACAAACCTCATCTGTATCTCATCCTCAAAATGTTCTTTGGGGATCTCGGATGCACTAAAAATTTTTCCGCAAAAAGTTCTTAAAGCCTTGATCCCAAAGGAGATGTTTTCTCTTTGGTATTGCACATAAATAAGATACTAAACCCAAAAGTTACAACACCAAAGTTATATAACCCAACGACCCTCTTTCAAGTCTGGTATCAAGAGTCATTTCACACATCAGTAGGAGCACGAGCTGGCTGTCATCAGCACTTGTGTGGACACAAACACCTACCTCCAAAGGCAAGGGCACCAAATGCAAACCCTTAATATCACTGTCCTTCATACCCTAGCTCTTTCAAAACTCCATTTCCAGAGTTTTGGGGAATGTAAAGTTTGCCAGCACAAAGGGATAATAGAAGCCAAATAGTGCTAACATCTTTGTATTTTTATACGCACACACATGTATATATATATATGTTTACGAGTAAACCCAGGTAAGGTGTAAGAGGTACAACACCACATACCTAAAAGAAAGTCTTTTTAAAAGGCTTTAAACAGACTGTGAGCTCCCAAGTGGCATTTCCAGCATTTTATGTTTGATGAGCTGACACAAGCCACAAACTCCGTGTATACGTACAGCTGTACGTTCTGCGTTGTATGAGTAAACATGGGATTTAGGGACTTGCACAAATTTCGCTGTTATTACACATCAGACACAGGTAACGATGCTAATAATCTCACACTTACACAACACTTTTTTTCCAACTTGCCCTGCCATCTGTTTTGTAGGAATCTTCTCTCTAAAAAAGCTCCTATGAAAGCCCTATTTTGAGGGCAAAAGTAACATTCATCCCATACTCTTCACAAAGAAGTAGTTGTAGAATTGGTGATGGTGGTATTTTCATCATCTTCACAGACTGCCTTAAAAATTGTTATAAAAAAATCACCATCTCCAAAATTTTCAAGGACATATATCCTTTAATTAAACAGTATTTTCTTTTTTAAATTAAGTTTTTGATCACTAACAAATCTTATATACATTAAATATTATCAGGAAGTACATACGGTACATAAAAAATATATGAAATATTAGTAATACACCTTCCTACACAAAACGCATTGTAATCATAGTACTGTGAATTAACTGACTGTACTAATTAACTGTAGACATACCTAAAAAATGTGTTTTCATTATAATGACTTTGAATTTTGATATGTTCTGTAATAAATCTTTTGCTTCTTAAGTAATGACTAATTTTATACATAGAGTCTATGATTACTTCCAAAGTAAAATGAATAATACTGTTAAAAACTGAGTGGGAGGCAAGCAAATACTTAGCAAACAATTAGCAGATTCCCATTAAATGACATTGTTAATGTACTCCCACAATAAAGCCAAAGCATTCACTTGAGCATAGACACACAGAGTGACGGACAAGAAGCTACAACTCATGCATGTTTACAGTTAAGGTGAAATACAAACAGACAAAGGATTCTTAAGAGCATGAAGGACTTTCCAAAACAGCACTTTCCGTAAATCTTTGGATTGGCTGCCTCTGGATGAGGTTTTTAAGACTTTTGGCCAGCTCCAATTTTCATGGAGTTTTATGCAAATACAGGTAGGTCAGCACGAATCTCAGCGACTTCTTTTGAAACGTGGCCAAACCAAAACCCATGTCTGATGGGGTCCTTCACCGCTGCTCTCTGTGGTGTCACGCTGTTCCTCACCCCAGCACCACCTGGGACACCTCCTGCATGTTCACCACTTGCTTTTCACCTTTGCTGAGTGTGGGCTGAGACCTCGGGCTCCTTCCCAGTGGGAGGAAGGGAACCCAGAAAGGTCTCATGGGAGAGACTGGTGGTGCTCAGTTGCAAACACAGGGTGGGTGCGGAGATGAGCCATCAAAACCGCGACGTTAGTAACTAGTTTTGCTCCACTTGAACAGATCTATGTCTGATATGGAGTAAGAAAGGGGATAGGTAGGACCATGCTGTTTTCTAACTGCCATAGACATTCATGAAGAAAATTGAGATTTCAAACTACATGGAACTAAGTATTCACTTAACTCTTACATATGTTCTATAAGATCAGTCCCCTATTATTCTGATAGGGATAGAGGACTTTTACTACCATAAACTTACAGGCACTGATACAGAGAACAATTTAGAATATGCTCTTTGGTGGAAACAATAGAGCATTGTATAGTAATGATCTTTTGTGTAAAAGAAAAATCCTTATCCTTTAATGAGCCATACTGACAAATGGCAGCTTGAAGCCATTATGCCTGTATACTGTAATTGTTCATTACTAAAAACTTGACTTGTTCCAGCAGTAACAAACTGAGTAACGAGATAGCCATGCAGCCAGGCACAAGTGAGTCGAGAAGAAAAGAGCAGTGGTAGCCACTGTACTTTGCTGCCGTTCAGTTCCCAGGCATTATCACAGCTATTTCCACAGCAATGTTAGTATTCTGCTCCATAGTAGAAGTCTTTGAAGTTTCACCTCTATTAAGGGAACTAACTGAAGCCAGCTACACCATAGCTCTCAAGCACTACACAGAAATATGAAAGGATGTGAGTGTTCAGGATAACAATAACAGTAAATTTCTTTTAAGCCTTCTGAAAACAGTATAATTCATTTTGATTTGATTTAGCTGCGCATGTGGGGGCAAGACAACTCCTAACAAAACAAGCAGTTCCAAACTATTAATGTTATAGAGTTTTAAAGCTTTCCAGTTTGGTCAGCATTCAAATAACATAATAACAAACCATGACAGCAAGTATGGGAGACTGCTCCATGAAATGGTTTGAACTAGACTGTTTAATGAATACATACAAAAGATCAAACAAAATTGGTTTAATATTACTGTTTTTTCTTTATTCATGGCATTAATTTGTGCTGTTGAACTACTGGATACTCCTGAGTGCAAAACTCCCAGTTCTAAACTTCATGCAGAGTTCAACAGTCTCAAACAGAAAATCACACTGATTTTTATTCTTGTGTACATATTTGCTGCATGCTTCCCAGATTAACAGGTCAGATAACCATGCACGATGCATTTATTTGGTTTACGTTTAAAAATGGCTTTCCCCCACTGAGTTTTTCCACACTAGTCTCATGCTGAAATGTTTGTGCATAACGCAGGCAATGATCAGGATCAGAACAAACATCAATTAAGGGTGATCATTACTCTGTTCCCCAAACCCCAACACCAATCCACCCACATCTGAGAGGCATTGTTCACAAGTGTCACAATCAGATAAATATTATAAAAGCTTATACCTGTGAGTGACCGCCTCCTGCTTCTCGTTGATTCGCAGCCAGGCGAGCACGCTGTGAATTTTGACCAGGGGGTGAACGTGCAGTCGTCTTTGCAGGGAATGAGACACTCCTGTACGCGGGACGGCATCGCTCCTGCCCACCGCAGGCACTCACCAACTTCGGCAGAGTCGTTGTGCTCTGACAGGCAGGTAACAGCTGGAAAGTAAAGGTATGGAAATCTTTATGCTGTTATATATATTGTATTGCACTCTCTGGTCAGTACTTGCATTCTACGTGAGATTCGCTCTCCTGCAATAATAGGATAAAGTTGATGTATTTTTAGGTCATTATTCACGGGTCACTCAAAGACATGCTAGAAGCTTCACACAACCATAAAGACGCATTCTCGTTTGAGCAGTGTGGCATTCCAATCATCATATAAGTTCAATATTCTCAAGGAGGCAGTCATTTTAAGTGCCGGGGCAACAGTTGAATCAAGACACTGTACGACCAAACAAGAAAAGATACGATACTGTGGCTGTGTGCCATAAAGCATATTTGGTTCTCTAAATATCATGCTACCCATCGCCCTCTCACACTCTCTCAACTTTTGAACCTCTTACGTAAATGGAGATGTTTAGGAGGAAGGGTACAAGAGCTCAGCCTGGGGCTGTGAGAGAAAGGGGCTGCAGCTATTGCACTTCACTAACGGCAGCTTGTGATAAGATCATTCCTTTCCCTCTTTCAACAATCCTGTCCTTTTTTGGACTGTAGGGATTAATTTTTCAGGGTGGGTAATGGCATTGTATAGCCATGACAGAGGACAAAAATATTAATCACAGAATCACAGAATGTCAAGGGTTGGAAGGGACCTCGAAAGATCATCTAGTCCAACCCCCCACCTGGGTCACAGGAAGCCTATAATAAAACTTGCTAAAGTTTCAGTGAATTAATAATAAGTAATTATAATAAATAAAAATGGCCTACACGTCATTGAGTCTTTCATTTCATTAATAATAATTAATTCCCACAAAATCTCCAATGTAGGCTATTTATATCCCACACTGTAGGTTAACTAAAGCAAAGATAGGTCGTGACTTGATTAAAGTAATAAAGTCAGGGACAGAGTTAGGAATTGAATTTGGCCCCAAGAGCTTGGTCACGTCAGGCTCTCTGATTTCAGGCAAGTCCACACATCGTATCATTAAGCTACAGAAGATGAAATGATTTAATCCACATTTTATTATTTAGCTTTAACAACCTGTGATATTATTTTAGGGAGTTTCCTAAATAATTCAGGTTTTTGAGGCTGCATATATTTTTCGTTGTTGCCAGCATTTAGCATAACCAGGAGTGCATGAAGAAAAAAGTAAAAATAACTGTTTTCTTACAGCTAAAGGATTTACTGGGGTGTAACTTTGCAATGAACATACAAGATTTTTGGTTTTTAAATACGGTACTGGATGGGAGCAAGGGATGGGGTTGGCAACCTGGAAATAAAAAAAAAATCTTATTAAAATGTGATTAGATTTCTAAGGAAAAAAATCAGCATTTTGAAGAGTGTGCAATAGGCAAGCAATTGTTAAAAAGTCTCTTTAGACTCAAGTGACAGTAAATCAGCATATTAATAACTACCTCTAAATTGCTGATCCTTGCCTTTCACTTTCAATCCTTGTGACCCTTCCTATCTCTCAGCTCCCGCAGTCAGAAACTCGGAGACAATCTCCTTCTCAATTACGAGAGCGCGAGGACAGAGGTCACCGCGCTGTATGGCAAAGCGGGGCAATTGCCCTCTTCAGGAAGGTTAAACAAGTAATAGACTCGGATGCCCAAGGTCTGTGTAGCCTCATTACCTTCAGCAAGGACACCAAAGATTTGCCAACACAAACGTATCCGCGTGAAGTACAGCCGCCAAGTGCATGTAAACCATCTTCTCGGCATCACTGCAACCACGAGCGCCTGCGGAAGAGTCAAACAGCCTACTCTGCCAGCCCCGTGAAGCAAGATTTGCAATTGCGTAATAAACCATCATGTTGCAATTCTTACTACCACCTGACAGAAAACCACAACTCATTCCTGACATGAATGAATGGCAACGCAAGTGATGGAACTTCTAAACATCGATGTTAAACCAGGTGCTCCGTGCTCCAGTAAGTTATTATCTAATGGCCCAATCTCCTGCACAAAATGCCCTCAATTTTAAGCATACAAATAATTCCCTGAGTTTGCTGAGTCTATCTAGATGCTGAAAGTGATGGATATATAAGAACATAGGAGATCAGGGCAAATATTTGAGAGAGATCACGGAGCTTAAAGAAATTAGAGGCAATAGGAAACATAGGTAGAGGAAAGTAAAATTAAAACAACAAACATCATAGTCGATTATACATGTATAAGCATGGAGTTGAAAAAAAGAAAATATAATGGATATTCTAGTAAGAGACATAAGACCTAGAGGAAGAAAGGCGAAGCATCTCCTGTGAGTGATTCAGGATAGGCGGGTGGTTAAAAATAGTGAATTGCTTCTTTTCTCTACTTCAGGAATTTTTGTAAGCGCAGATCCTGGTAACTCAATCCTGTTATTCCTGACAGAGCAACAAAGCCTCAGTGTCAGCAAGAAAAGAGGGCAGCAGCCCTCCAATCCAAAAATCTTTTCTTGATGGCTAAAATACTACCTAAAGAGCAAACATTCTGCTTGCTTCCTTCTCTCCTGGACTTCTGCACTTACCAGTGCCAACGGTGTTATCACTAAGCATGAAACAAAATGCCAGCCATGAACATCTGTTATCCTCACACAGCAAAACCCCACACCTCCTCAGACTGGCCTAAGCAGTACCACGCACTTCAGACACATTAGAAGGCAATTCGTTTCCACTCAAGAGTTTGCAAACATCTTCAAAGACGATGCCAAAGCAAGACTTCTTCAATTTGAACTGAGTTATCTTCAGAAGTCTGAGCCTAATGGGCCTGATCTTTACAGAACGTCAGTCGTAAGAAATGGCAGGATTCCTGCTATAAGCTTACAACTGTGCTTGAGGTGAGTAGCATGAACTGCTAGAAAGAAAAGCCCATTAGGGCATTTTAATGGACTGAGAAGGGCCAGACAGGAAGCAGCAGACCTTATGGATCCACTCCAGGAGTTTGTTCAGGAACTAGTCATCTCATTTCTGCCTGCTGCAAACTTATTTCCCAATAAAGTTAGCTGTAATTTTTTTTAAAAAAATTATTTTCAAATACAGGCACTTCTGGAAAGAGAATGAGACAAATCTCAATCAATCTTCAGGAAAGTTAGTAAAATTATTTATCCTCAGTGGTTTCAAATCTCTGACTGGTTTGGCTCATGTGTGGTTTGTGTTGCACAGAAAATACTTCCCCATAATCCTCAGTTCTGTCACAATGGTTTTGAATAAACTCACATCGCAAAGCCATTTTTTGCTATGTCAAGATCTCATTGTTTTTTTTTAAGTGGGATGCCACTGGAGGGCAAATGCAGCCCATTTGCAGCTCTGTGCACTGAAAAAAAAAATAAAAAATCACATAGTAATGACAAATCCCTCCTAGACATAATGTATGATTTCTACCATCTTCTGCAGCATTTAAACTCGACACAAACATATGAACAGCAACAGCTAATAAAAGGACACTGCCAGATAAAGGGTTTAAAATTATAATATCAATTCCCACAATGGGAGGAAATACAGGATTTCCTTCTGAACTCCTGCTATTCTCTCATTACCCCCAGTCAACGCCACCAAATTGGAATTAAATACTCGGGGCCAAGCTGTAGGATGACAATTTAAATGCAGTTATCTCAATATAAAAAAAAGGCTGGCTCAAAAACCCACAAAAACCATGACAGAAACAAGATCATGAATTACAGTGAAAGGTAGCTGGGTTTAAAACGTTAAAATACATGTTTTTCAGAGCAGGGCTGGAATTGTGTTACAGACAGTGTGGACACATCCGTTAAGGCACTAACAAAAGTCAGTGATTAATATCAGCAACGAAAATAGCTGCAACCACTTTGCTTCAAGGCATGTCAAGTGTTAAATGTACAGCTTGGGGAGAAAATTTCCCTTCCTGCTGGTACAGGGTCTTGTCAGTGCAACTGAACAAGGACCGCTAACGGGATATTCAGTACAACAATCTCTCTCTATTGGCTTTATACTTACACCCAAAAGAGTATGTTTGTGTGCCATCACATTAGCATACGGCACTCAGAAGCATATGGAAGCTATACCCTTTTAACTACATTTATCTTAAATTAAAAGTAAATAGCAGACACTTCAATAAACTTTTATGTGGTGAAATCAAATGTTTTTAGGCTGTCAAACTGCAGAGGCACTGAATGCATCCTTAGATGATGTTACATCACCACCAAAGAAGCGTGTCGGCACCAACCTGGGGAATTGCTCTCAGTAGGCACAAGCGTGACTAAAGAGCACTATGGATGGTCCCAACAAAAGGAGTGCACTGAGGAATAAATATTACAGGCACAGCACTGCATCCAATAAGGGAAGATAACATAAATATAGTTCCCCTCAAGTACAAATCCAATTACAGACAGTCTTGGTAATCATATTCATTTACCAAAGTTACAATCAATTCTCCTTTAAAAATGCATTTCAACAGTTTCTAAAGGATAAAAAGCTGAAGAGTGAGAATACCAACTACTGACCAGTAAAATTACATAGTACCATGGCACTTCAATTCAGGAAACCTAAATTAGTGGTTTCAAAACTCTGGAATTAAATGTCATTAGAACATCTGAAAACAATGAGTGATAATTCCAGGAAGGTTCGCTCAGGCCAAACTCTGAAGCTAAAGCTATGTGGCAGTGTAAATCAAATGACTCAACTATGTATGGGAACAACGGAATGACCCACAAGGCTAGACAAGAAGTCTAATTAGTGCCCAGGAGGTGTAGACAAGATGATGTAATAATCTTCTCTGGCCTCAGATTATAAGAATGTGTGAAAAATCATTGCCAGCAGGTAAAGCCGAGGGAATTGTTTTAATGCAGCTGTTTACTTTCTCATTGTTTAAAAAACTTCTAATTTGGTGTTGCATAATTAGTCTCCGCACCCTTCAATGTTACAAGATAACATGTAATTTCTTACACATATCACTAATGATACGTGGAAAAGGAGTTCAGGGATAATACATTGAAAAAAAAAAGAAGAAAACTTTAAGGATATGGACTTGCTGACTATAAGCACAGTCTAGTAAGTTATGGCGACCTCAATTATTTTCTATGTTGATGCTCCTTCACACTTCCAAGTTACTCCAAAATCCCAGGTGAAACATTTATGTTATTCTTGATATGTCAACACAATCCCTAACTGTAGAAGGGGAACAGAAGTAGACATAATAGAAGACATAAGACAAGGCTTTGCTGAGACTCAGATTTAAGTCTAAGGCCCTGAGTCCATAAGGACAAAGTATACGCTTACATTCACCACTGTGATCCCCACCTTGGATGCAGCAGCACTCCCTGCAGTGAAGTGAAGTGTGCCCAAAGTTTGAACTTACAGAAGCAAACTATAAGATAACCATTAAAAAATAAGTCTGAGGTAAAAAAACAAACGATGCCAGGAAGGACACTGAAGGAACAAATCTAGTAAAACTAACAGAGGAAGAACTGGAACAACCAGTTATGCAGCCGAGAAACTGGCTCCGAGCTCACCCCTTTCCCAGTTTGTAATTATTAATGATATTGACAGTAGTACTGAAGGGCTAACAAATGCCACTGAGCAAACAGAGCACTGAACAAACGCAGACCCCAACCAATGTGCACCATAAACAAACAAGAGGAACCTGAGATGAGACTGGGAAGCAATAAAGGTGGTAAATACCAACTGAAAAGATAAAGGAAAGCAATTGAAAATGATTTGCATGAAAAGGGGTCAGGGAAGAATTGGGTAGAAAAGTTGGGTTCAGAGCATTAGCCTGGAGAATGGAAAGAGGAGAAGTTTGCAGTAGAGTTAGAATGGAAAAAAAAAGAAAAAAAAGCATGCAAAACTAAAGACCCTTCTCAAGTCAAAGGTCTCTATTTTAGCTGCTCTTCAGGTTGTTTTCCTTCTGCAGCCTTCCCACGACATGCTGTGCACATGGGGAAAACAAGACGGGTTAATCTAGGTACAGAAGCCTCAGAAAAGAGAAGTCCCAACTGCAGCGTGGTGGGATGTCACCTCCAGTGCAGCCAGAGCCCTGCTCCTGCCAGGGTGGGCATCACCATGTGCGTGTGTCCAGCCCTGTGGGTGCGTGTCATGGGCATTCCCCAGATGCAAAGGGACAAAGAGGTCTCTGGGCACACATCCCTCACACGCCAACCCCTCTTCACAGCTCCGTGCGTCTCAGCCACCAGCACAGCGCGAGCCTGAGAACAAAGCAGCTTGTATGAAAGGGATTAAATATGTCCATTAAAACCAGCAGAATCAGTGCAGGGGACTTTTGCCATTTAATGCCTTATACTGGACTCACCTCCATTCCACTTTAAGTTAACTTCAAGTACAATTTTTCTTTGATACTTATGGATGATATTACTGGTTATTTGGTTGGGAATACAAAATTTATACCACTGAAAGAACTGAGCTATTCACGTCAATTTTGCCAAGCTGTGTGACTTCATATTTTAATTTCTCCTCAGCTGTGAACCAAGACTGCCCATTGCTTAAGGAGAAATAGGAGAGAAATATCTTGCTATAAAGCCCGGTTCTCCTCCCACCCACACACTGAATGCAGAACACAGGATTGATACATTAATGTCTAGCACCATTTTCATTTTAATACAAGTGTTTTCTTATTGCAAGTGTTTCACACTCCGCCTGACTAGAAAGACAAATAATATGATTTTTTAATGTTTCAAATTTACTTTGGCCAAAGAACAACTGCAATCTGAGTGCTTCTACATTACGCAATCAGTCTAAGGAATCTTTCACAATTTTTCTAACATTATTATGGGTTTTGAATTGCTTTTACTTTCCCTTTCTATTAAAAAAAAAATCAATGGAAGTGCATTAGATGATTAATGACAGAAATTATGCTTCTGCTTCTTTCAGAGAACATAACAAAATACAAAAACATGCTTCCTTTTTTGCCTCTTTCTGTGGCCCACAATTACTAAAATTATTTGAGTTCAATTTATTTGTAGGACCTACCATCAAGCTATATTTAAGATGAATCATTTACTGCACAGCTTCAAAATAAAACTAACAAGACATCCTGTTACATATACACACATTGAGACCACGGTAAATAAATAGAATCAAACATTCCCAATAACACAAAAGAGAGAAAACTGAAAACAAACACAGCATTTACAGTATTTCTAGTAAGTTGGAAAATGATCCAGCTGATTAAGAAAGCACTGACTTTCTTTCGAAAGCTCTGCGTCAGTTATATATTCACTGGCCGGTGTTTTCAGTGGCAGCTGGATGAACTGAAAATCTGATGCAGTCTGTTTTATTCGAGCCAGGTGCAGTTTTTGGTAGAACCCAAAGGTCACCTTTCACGACAGCAGTAGAGACCTCAATGCTAACAGCCAACTCACGCAGCGAACCCAAGGAAGA
Organism: Apaloderma vittatum; assembly: GCF_000703405.1. NCBI lineage: Eukaryota > Metazoa > Chordata > Aves > Trogoniformes > Trogonidae > Apaloderma > Apaloderma vittatum. Next base: position 130,590 of record NW_009734613.1, on the reverse strand, counting down.
TCTCAGGAGACAGCCCTGTAAACTTGTCCAGCCAAATGTCCATTTCAGTCTGATTTATTTTTTTTTGTATTAGGTTGGATAAAAATACCCACTTTCAGATAACTGGGCATTTGAAAACCCTGCCTCGTGTTGGTTTAGGAAAATGCATCTGAAAATCTTGCTCTGGAAGGCAGGCGCTCTGCCGTTTCACTCCATCTATCCCTTTACAGCGAGGCGCAGACACTAAATCCAGAACGTAACACTAACACACTGACATATTTACAACTCCCCCACCATTGTATTTAAAATATTATGGCCCAAGGCAACACCTTAAGACTTTAATCTACTCTTCCTCCTCAGCTCCTCACTCCCCAAGCTCTGGCTCTTCTCATTTTGGCATTCAAAACTCCTTGCTGCCCTTAGCTGGTCAGGGACAAACAACTAAGCCACCACGGACACACACAGGTCCTTCTACAACTTTTCAACTCATTCCAATGTCTCCTGCTCTCACCTGCCTGTTCTCCTCCTTCCCCAGTTAATTCTACCAGTAATGTCCAAATAGTCTCCTACCAGACATCCTCCAAAGCCCCAGGTAAGTCAGCACAGATTAACCTGCCGTGACACAAAAAAGGGTTGTGTGGCATATGTTCTCCAAAAATTCGTATTTGCTCACTGCCTGACTGCACACCTACCATTTAAGGGAGAATAAACAAGTTTGTCTGGAATTATCAATTCTTTTCTGACCGTACTGCCTGCATAATGCTGCTTATACCACTGCATAAAGGCATGCAGATTTGGACCGCTGTAAAGTAAGACCAGAATGTGGTCTCCTCTGTTTATCTGCAATTTTAATTAATCATGCTTTTCCAGAATTCAACCACTGTGTGGCATTTTACAGCATACAGGTTTTTCATCTTCATCAAAGTCCAAAACTGCAATTCAGAAAGTAGTAACATGGAAATTTGGAAACCCTCTCATCACTTTCTATATTCCACTCATAGAAACTGCTGTTAAATTTTTCTAAAGTACCAGTGGATTTTGTAGATATGGTCCTGCATAAAACTTGCCACTTCAACTAAAACTTTTCTACAGCAAAGAACAGACAGGAATACTAAATGCCCTGAGGTGTGAAGTTTGGCTACTCAATTCCAGCCTAAAACTGATAAAACGACTAACGCTACTTTGACTGAAGCTAATAAAAATGCATACTCAAATAACTGATGTTATCTAAATTAAGTATCTTTCAGTCGCCATACAATATTGTCTACCTCATGAGACAAAATAAAGATTCTGTACTTGAGACTGAAGTTTAAGTACAGTAAAGACACTGAATTTAGATTTAAGGTGAGAGAGGCAGAAAGAATTTGTGCAACATTTCCATGCACAACCTTGAGAAATCAAACGTTTGGGGCCTTTCAGGAGGTTTGCCCAGCAGGAAACCTAAATACCTAGATTTGAATCCCACTAAAAGCAAAGTCACACTCTGATGTGTGGGAGTTCCATACATGTATACATAATGTATAAATCATACATACACAGAGGCTTTTTATACTTCTTCCTAAACATGCCTAGTGTGCAGGGGAAAAATGTTTTACAGAAACCCTACCTCAGGGCATCCTTTCTTTAGCAGGAATAAAACAGACAAACAAAACCCCCAAAACTACCCAAATTCCCCAGAAGAGACTAACAGTCAAAGATACTGAAGGATATACCTCTATACAGGGTGTATAAAAGACCTCGATTCCCATAAGTCTAAGGATTGGTATTTCCCCCGGGTCATGTTAAATGAACTTTCCTGTGTGAGTGAAGGAGTTCCAATAGGTTTGGCTCTTAAGAATAATAAAAATAATTACACTCATCTTTCCTTGTATTTGTTGTTCAGACCATTCTCACTGCTAGTCCATTCTTTTTTACTCTTCTTCTGAAGCTAACAGATCTATTGGGACTATTTGCTTTCCCCTCCTAGTCTCTTAAAAACAAAGCAGAAGATCAGAGAAGATGCAAAGGGAGATAACTTACAGCACATTATGTTTTTCTTATGATGATCTCTTCCTTTCTTACAGGAAAAAGAAAAGAAAAACAACATTTCTTATTTAGCTGCTGCTACTCTTCTTAAATTTGCACTAAATTATTATAAATGACTGGGGATTATGAAGCAGATTGTATTCCTGAGGAAACAATACAAAAACTCACATTGATTTCATTAGGAAAAGAACATCCTATTACACTTTCTTTTTAATATCTATGAATGAAGCATTTGTTTGCAAGCATTTGTTTCTAAAGCAATTACACAACCCAAATACTGATTGATCACTTTAGGATCGTTCATGTATAACAGATACAATATTTGGACACAAAAAGTTCTCTACTGTGATTGCTTTACCATTGGTTCAGACCGCACAATTTATGGTTTGTTTAACTGAAAAAACAATCTAATCCAATAAAAACAAATTAATACAACAAAAAGTAAATTGCATCAGACTTGGAAATACTTTCCATCCTGCTGGAAGATTATTAGTATTTTCAGTTATTATATTATTCATATGCTTCACTCGAGCTAACCCCAGGGTACAGCTGACTGGGACATGACACTACTTTTTCTTATAATACAGTCTTCCCAGTACAAACCATTAAAATCTTGGCTATAATAAATCACCAGATTGATTCTCCTCTCACACCATCTTTTCAACTGTTAAGTTTTGTTAATCTTTGCTGGAGCTCAGAGCAGTTTCTCCCACAAAACTGCTCTAGGTGTGAATCTTCCTTGAAGCTGACGGTTTGTGCCAACTGTCATTACAAGATCAGACAAGATCACACTTAAAGGGAGGAGCACTTAAAGCAGTGGAAGGTAATTTCTGGAAAGTAACTTGGAATAAAATTTCTCAGAAGTGGGTTTATGTTTATTTTTGCTGACTTCTTAAAAAGTATTCTTTAGAAAAATATTCAGGAGAACAAGAGTCACAGAATCACAGAGTTACTGAGGCTGGAAAAGACCTCTAAGATCACCAAGTCCAGCCCATGACCCAACACCACCACATCAGCCAGATCCCAACACTAAGTGCCACATCCAGCCTCTCCTTAAAACCCTCCAGGGATGGTGACTCCACCACTTCCCTGGGCAGTGCATCCCAGTGCCTGAGCACTCTCTCTGTGAGGAAGGGCTGCCTGAGATCCAACCTAAACCTCCCCTGACACAGTTTCAGGTCGAGCCCTCTGTCCTGTCACTGGTTGCCCGGGAGAA
>NW_009734613.1:116577-127226 GCF_000703405.1 Apaloderma vittatum | reverse complement strand
GCGACCCGCCCCAGCCCCGCAGTGTCTTTCTTGCAGTGAGGGGCCCAGCCCTGCACACAGGGCTCGAGGGGAGGCCTCACCAGGGCTGAGCACAGGGCAGAATCACATCACTGCTCCTGATACAAGTCAGGTTGCCACTGGCCTTCCGGGCCACCTGGGCACACTACTGGCTCATGTTCAGTCGGTGGTCACCCAACACTCCCAGGTCCCTCTCTGCCGGCCGCTCCCCAGCCACTCCTCCCCCAGTCGGCAGCAGTGCAGGGGGTGATTGTGGCCAAAGTGTAGGACCCTGCACTTGGTCCTGTTGAACTTCATCCCCTTGGCCTCAGCCCATCAACCCACCCTGTCCAGGACCCTCTGCAGCATTTTCCTACCCTCCGGCAGATCGACACTCACCCCCAGCTTGGTGTCATCCACAAACTTACTAAGGATAGACCCTATTCCCTCATCCAGGTCATCAATATAGATGTTGAATAGGACTGGGACCAGTACTGGTCCCTACTGACATCCTTGAGTCCATGAAAACATCTTAAGTCCTCAGTGTTCACACACAGCATCAGGACCTGTGCTCCTCTCTGGAGAGGTAGGTCCAAGCCAGCCATGAAGGGTATCATTAAGGAGGACATCAGCAACTCCGACCTGAGGCTGCCTCAGCGACACAAAGCCCAGAGGAATATCTGACCCATTCTTCCCTGGAGAGGGAACAAAGACCATGTCCAATTATGCCAGCACTACCATTTCCCTTAAAAACAAGTCAACCTAATCAGAGGGACTTCTGAAATCATCCAAAGTGGTAATTACTTCCTCCATTTTAGAATAAGTTATTTAGGAAATAAAACTCAATGCAAAACCAACTCAATACCTTAAAAATCCACCACGTTTCACATCCCATTTCCTCTTCAGAAGAGGGAACTGACATTTGGAATTCTAAGTGTATACTTCAAAGAAATAGTAAAAAGTAACTTTTTAATTCAACAGGAGCCCAAAGGAAAGGGAACTTTCTATACAATGGGCTGTACTTGGGAAACTAACTCTTGCTGTTGCTATAATGAAAGTATAAATACAGCACACCATGAACTCATAGCAATTTGTATCTGTGAGCAAGTCTGACATGGTAAGGCCAAATAAATTAAGATTGTATGGCTATGCAGAACTGAGAGATTCTCTAAAATACCACACTGGTATTTCACCTTTTCTATATCATTCATCACATCAGACCTTTGTCTCAATTTCTCTTCAAACCTTTGTCTTGTCCTATTTGAAGACACACGCTCCAGGGTTATATCTTATCAGTTAATTAACTTCAAGAATGGAAACATAGCAAAAATGACTATATAAACTTTTACTCGTATATATCAAAGCCAATGTCAACCAATGTGGTTCCTGTGTACCTAATCCAGGAGATGTACAGTAAAATCTCATCCTCCACTTACAGCCTGAGGCAAAGCAGGTCTTGCAGAGAGATGTGTGCAGTGACAAGGTTTAGTAGAGCAGTAACACTGCTCAACAGTTTAAATATTGGTTTACTTACTAAAATTTATGCCATTAGGTTCTGACATTACATTACTAAACATCAAGATTTCACCAATGATTTTCACTTAGAAAAATGGACAATTAATTTCAGGGGAAAAAAAAATAAAATAAAGCCAGCTGGATTTTTTCCCCCAAAAAAGCAAACCCTTGAAGGTAACATTATTCTTTAGTAGATCAAGGCAAGACTAACAGGGAAATATAGAGGTGATGTGTGTGTAATGTATCAATCCTTCACTGTAAATTAAAGAACAATTTAGCAACAAAACAGTGGAAGCAATGAAACACATTGCTTTCTTCCAAGGTCTACAAGGTCACTGCCAATGAGGAATAAACGAGAAATCAATTAAGCTGGAAAGTTGGAATCAAAAATAAGGAAGAGGAGGATGTTTGGAGGCAACTTTGATTCTTGTTTTCCTGGCTGTTCGCGCAATATCAGCAGATCTCATTGATTTTTATTTAAAAATAAAATAAAATAAAAATCAGGCAAGAATGAATTGAACAAGAGCCAGCGTTTGAAAATAATTTTGTCCATGGTTCAAAACGACAGTGAAAGACTCAGGAGTGAAGATGATGAAACACAGAAAAAGAATAAAGAATATGAATGGGAATTGGAGCTCGAGTGGATGCCACGAGGGCTGGGAGAGCCCGCAGCCTCTTGCTCCACTCACTGCGCGCCTCTTTCCCAAGATGAGGACCAGACCCTTGGGCTCTTGCCATTTCAGAAAAGCTGTCTGATGTGGTGTCATGATCAGTACAGCAAAACTGAGAGGAACCAGCCCCAAAACACAGGCTGTCTGTCCAGGGTGTAGCACCATGCGGGGAAAGGCAAGGGCAGGAACAGAGAAGAAGCTGGGAAGTCCATTCTTGGACAGCTTAGAGAGCTCATCTCTGCACAATAGATCAGGAAGCCTCTTCAGGAAAAGCAGGAGTTAATGTATTAATTTTATTTTGCGTTATATCTGTGAAAACCAGGAGAGCATTATTTTTTAGTAATGGGGGAGAAATATCTATACACAGCAGTCAAGTACCTCAGCCATCCCTATTAAAAAGCTCAACAAAAAGTAACTAACGCATCCTCTAGACGGAATACTCCACAAAGGATTTCAGTTGCTGAACGTATCAAACTTAACAGACAAGAAGTGAGCAGAAGTTTAAGCCACATCAGGAACTAAGGGAGAAAACTCGGATCCTGACACAGCTCCTGGAGACAGCTCTTCGAGCAGCTCACCCTTCCCAACAATTCCACGAAGGCAGCAAAGATCCCTCTGGCAGAGGCGGGACGGCAGCCTCCTCCCATCTCTCTCACCCCAAAGATCTGTGCACGATACCAAAGGATGTTCAGAAAATTCCCCTGAAGGTGATGTCAACCCTGTATGGGACTTTTCTCCAGCTCTACCATCCAGTCTACTGCCTTAGGCATTTCTGCAGAAGCCGGATCACCTGCGGCTCGTGAAAAAGGGTTTCCCTGGTGCCAGCTCTTCTTCAAATGATGGTCTAAATACCATGATTATCCTGCCTCTCACCCCTTTTTATACCCACTAAGGAGCAAGGCAGAATGTCTATTTATTGCTAGGCACGAGGAACATGGGTTTATTACGTTTTGGGGTGGGTTTTTTCTGCACACAGTGAGGGCTGAAGTCGAATTACTTTGAGTCAATCAGGCACATCCCTGCACCAAAGGTATTCTCTGCACCTCACACAACTATACATCAAGATGTTAAAAAGTAATATTCATTTTCACAGGTAGATGTTCTACAAAAACCAAAACACACACACACAAAACCTTCTTAACCATCCATGAGGAAATTTTCTTAAAACTTACAGGAGCAAATGGTCTGGAATTCCCTCAGGAACAGTGAAGTACTATGAAAGTCTTAATAATCTGCATTAGAAATAAACTTCAAAGTTTAGAATATAAACTTTGGGAAGCACTGAATAATTTTTCATACTAGGTTAAAAGTCAAATAAAGACTTTTCTCGAAAAGTATGAAAAAATTAACTAAATTCTTTCACTGTACAATGTCAAATTACAAGCAGAACCTGAAGTTACTGGAAATACTAAGAGGTTACAAAGACTGTAACTTATAGCAACACTTAATAAAACAATTAAAAAATAATATATCCTAAAGATATTTTTTATATATTAGTAATATGACATGCAAGAATACTAAACCAAAATTAGTTCACAAATTGAAAAGGATTTCTGGGAAATTTCTCTCATTACATTATACATTAGCTACAGATTGTATAATTAAAAGCAAAGATGTTTTCCAGTGTCCTTTAATCAAATGAAACCAAGTGGCATCAGTCTTCCACATTAAGACAGTCCTTTTTCCGACATCTGTTCTATAAGGAAATCAAAAACTTGAGGAGGGGGAAAAAAGGTGGATATCTGACTAAATACTCCCTTCTTCCCTAGCCCTCTCCAAGGAATGGACTCCACATAAAATATGGGATATTTGTGCTGTCTTTCAGAAAATGTGAAGATAATTTGCTTGGTTATTTGATGTAGACATCACGCTTCTATCTAAATATCTACACAAAATCCATTCCTTGTAAGTTCATACACATATATGTGCCTCTTATAATTTACTGCCATTACAGATTTTTTTTTTTTTAAGTGCAGAGTTAAATCTATATAGGTTTATTAAGAAACTTCCTCAGGGAAGTTTCACTAAGAACAGTTTTAAAAAGTCAATAAAACTCCTTATCCTTTAGTTTCAATAAAATGCAAGAGAACATACTGTAGATTTAGATTATCATATCAGTACTTTTGATTTACTCATATTTTCAACAGGAAGACAGGCAATTCCCATATACAGCTCTATTCCAAGGCTGTGACCTTGACTTTTACCAACAGTTCAACTGCAGGGATATTGTTTTTGAGGTAAGATGAAGGAAGAAAGGAGTTCTCACAGATAAGATAATCAACTGTCAAATGCAGCTTATGAAATATTACTGTTTCAAACAGATGCTCTGATTTAATATGTGTTGACAGCCGATTCAAAAATTATGACTAGGTCATTATGTAGCACACCGAGTACAAAGCTTGAATTACTTATTTATCTCATAAAGCATTAGGTGTGAGAACCACAGGCATCCCCCACAGCCTTCCATGTAGGGATCAAAATTAACAGTATTATACTAAATTAAAAGCCACATATTGAAGGTGTATGATTAACAACACGCACAAAATTGGAATTTGTCAAAAGGTAAAGAAAAACTACTGAAATGTACTACCAGTAAAATTAATTATTACACCAAGATTAAAAAAAATAAGTTGTTCTCTAGTTGCTGAAGATAATAAAGCAATGAGCAAAATGGCTATTTTAAATATTTACCCACTCGCCTAAGTTCTCATACAACTGTGAAAATATAGTGAAGCTTAAAAAACCCACAAGATTATCTCCTGGATGTGATGAGAATTGTGTACCAATATAAACACATAAAATTGTCTCTTTTTTTTTCTTCTCCTCAATAAACGCCGCAGGATGAGCTGCCAGTACTGGTGTGTCTGCTATCAATAAATGAGAAGTCTTGATGGGACTACAAGGTTTTCCAGTACAGTAAACATATTTTAAAAAGCTGAGATTCATATGGCACTTTGCATAGATTCTTGATTCTACATTGTCCAATATAACAGGAATCCATTTCACACTACTATATAAAATTATTCTAGAAAAAATAAGTGTCTGTTGGAGTTAGGGACACAGGTTACACTTAAGTTAAAAGACAGAGGATTGGCAGTCCTCTCTCAGCAAAAGAATGAGCAACAATTGTGAAGAAGTGAGGAAATGCTTAAATTTTAATGTTTCAAATTCTTCTTTACCGTTTTATCACGTTTAAAATGAAGTTCGGTAACAACCCCAAACACGCTATAAGTAATCATCTTCCAAAATCAAAATATCCTTTATCAACATGAAAACTGCTACACCTACAAAAACACTGAATAAATAGCAAACAACAATTAAACCATTCTTTTCAGAATAACTTGAATAATGAAATTAAGAAAAGGGACCTCATTTTTCTCCTCCACAAGAAAGCTGCCTAAAGCACCTTGTCCCAGTCATGATGGATGCTCCATCATCTTTACATTAGAGTTCAGCTAAGATAACTGAGGTTTCACAATAAAGCTACATTTACTCAACAAAGCCTTAAAAAACAGACTGAAAATGTTCATACAGTTAGCACTTTAACATAGATTTTTGAGTGAAACCCCGTTGTAGCCAATATTTAATAGGTGAATTCACGTAACTGGAACAGTAACATAAAAGGGCATAGCTCTTCTGGAAGGACACGAAAATTAGGGTGACGTTTAATTTTATCTACAAATTACCTTTTCAGCCTCTGGGCTAGTCTATAGAGAATGAATGACCTACCAAATGTCCAGCTGATGATTAAAAGGTAAAGGAACATGTGTGCTATGCTGGGAAAGGGGCCTCAAATGAGAGGAGCTCATGAGGAAGTAGGAAGACGTTGTGCACATCATTCCATCTGGTGTTACAGGAACACAGAACCGCTCAGAAAGTATATCCAGTTCATAGAGTGTTTTGGTGAATTTGGTAAAATTTGGCCTGTTGGGGTGGGGACAGAGTAAACTTGACTCAGCTGGACTGTAAGTCATGAGGAGGAACCAATGGAGAACACTAGGCTGGAGGACAGGCTGAAAGAGAATGACCCTTAAATTGCACAGGTAACAGAAGCTGGGATGGGTGCGTAGACTAACACATTCATATAAATACGAATATCTTAAATCGAAGTAAGGTGTCCTGGAAGGCTGGACTGGAAGGGAAAGATGAAGAAAGGTGTAGTTGAGGAAAAAAAAGATGACAAACACCAAAGTAAGAGCTCTCCTCTTAGAGAATCAGTGTAACCATAGTGGGGATAAGCCGGAATAGGACAGATCAACTAAGCCCAGTAAAAAGCTATTTATTGCCCTTGAACAAAAGAAAAGGTGAAAACTAGGTCAAATTCCTCAGGATTAGCACAGGACTGCAGCACAAGAATTAGCAACAGGCATTAAAATCAACAACAGATCCTTCTGCAAATGTGGTAAAAACCAGACACTCTCCCCAAAAGCTCACCTGAACTCACACCATCCTTCACGAAGCATATCAACTGCAATCTGAAGGGTGTTATAATTAGCATTTTTTTAAAAAAGGAATATCTTAGGCCTCTCTGTCCTCCTTCATGATAAGGGCTGGTAAATCAGTTATTTTGAAGTTGTCCTAATGCATTGTGACTCTAGCAATCTTAGAGAAACCAATCTTGATGTGTCAGAAACGAGCATCTTTGAGACCTCATGGAGGAAGCACAACTGAACAGCAAATACTGTGCCTATCTTTATACAGCTCTATTTTTATTTTTCATTTAAGATGAGGGGTATGGAAATACAGGCCCAGCAGCTTATTTTTGATTTGCACAAAAATATTAAACCAAATAATTATCCAGCAGATAACAACAACTACTACAGATAACAAAATAATAAAATAAAAAAGTTAAATGCATCAACTTTCTTTCTGTAACAGATTGACAGACTCTGGGAAAGAAAATGAAAAATAGTAGCCTCATTTCAGAATAGCTGCCTTGAGAACAAAAATAACAAAAATGCTCAATCCGGTGAACCCTAAAAGATATCCTAATTCCTTTCTTAATAATTAAATTATATTGCATCAAAAACCACATGCCTTAAGCAGTCTGACTCTTATGCGTGCACTCTAACCATGAATAACTGGGTAAGCAAAGATGGGGTGGAGTTGGCATAAAAAAACCAGTATCCTTAGCACTAAAGAAAATCTCTGAAATGGAATAGAGCCTTTTGTTTTATGATTATCTCTGGACCTGATTCACCACTGTTTTATTACTTACTTTTGTTATTCTATCTGAATACAATTTGATTTTATGAGATCTTAAATATTACCTTTATAAACATTTCATGGGATGTTGACTCTCTATCTGCAAATTGCTTATTTGCTTATTGTATCTGCTCATTGATGCCATTGCAATAGCTTATTTTTGCATTAACTTCTTTGTTGAATCTAGTTTATCTTCTGAGAAAAACCTGGGCTTGAAGTTTTAATAAGAAACCTTTTTTTTAAAAAAAAAGGAAAAAGATATAACTGTAACTGGTAAAGACATTTTCCCTTAAGGTGTTCTGTTTGCAGTATAATTCGATCAGTGAGTTTATGCCAGTCACCATGAGATTTCAAGGAAGCACTTTATCATTTAATCAATGTGATTTGAGCAACCCAGAAACATTTTTAAATAGTAGGTTAAATTCTGGGTACACCTCCTGCAACTTTACCCGAGCTTCAGACTTTTGCTCAACAAATGCTCTCCGCACGTCATTTCTTTTGCTTCTACCATCCTCACTGTGCAAACTCAACACCAATAAATCCCTGTGGCTGACCTCTGTCTGTACAACACATTAACTTGTTTTCGAGTAAAGGAAGAAGATGATGACTGCACAGGGAGAAAATACGACAGGATCGTTGGGCTCCCCTGATCAACCCACCTAGGCACTAACCGATCACTGTACTCGTATATTCACCATTTCTTCTACTGCAAACCTGAAAGTTGACATTCCACAAAACACATACTGAAATACTCCTGAACTAAAGCCCAAGACTTAAGTGTATTTAACTTCTGAAAACACATCAGATAACTATTTCACTCAGAGTAAATATTTAATATTTGCAAAACCGCAGGACCAACTGCAAATTGCTAGCGTCTTTCATTACTATTAAGTTTGCCCCTTGGAAACATCAGCTCTCAGGGTCAAATAAAATTCCATAATCCTTTTAAATTCCTTTCATGGCTATTTTCAATATTTACATTTTCCTGTGAAATTCACCTCACTAGGAAAGACAGACATCTTTCAAAGTCTTCAGATAAGACAATTTAAGCAGGGACATGTTTTGCTCTGTTTCTCATCAAAGCACTTAAAATTGGAAAGTTTATTCTTTCATATCGGATTTGCAGGGTATTTACATTTAAATAAGCTTTAAAAAGAAGCAAGATACATGATCTAAAACCAAAAATTAATAAAAAGCAGTCATCTTCCTATAAACGCTACAATTAATCATTATGATGAACAGATAGAAAGCAATCCATCTCGTCATACCACAGAGCTGATGTAGCTTTTCCTTTCATACACCACAGAAGTTAATTATTATGAGCAGATGGGCTTAGATTATATGAGAATTTATACTCCATGAAACTAGGCACTGAAGATACCTATTTATTTTAAAGCACAAATATATTCCTTGTTTGTCTAGAAGTTTGCTCACATGCTACCTCACCAGCAACATAGTCTGCACAAAACCCATCCATCTTGCAGGCAGTGATTTTATGTGCTCCACTAAACAATCGCTTTGAAGCAGTACTGAAAAAGCATGTCCTGGTCAGAGCATCTCTTAAAAAACATGGTGAGTCTGATCTGTGCCACAAATTACCCAGCGTGCCCCAACCGATGTCTGCCTTGACCACATCACATGCTCCGTGTGTCAAAATGCGACTGAAGAACTAAATCTCTCTATCTCTCTCAAGAGTTCGTGTCTGCACACATAGCTGTTGAATTCCGCAGACCAATTTCCGCATGATTTCCTCAAATACTGTTAATAAGCACCTATTATTAAGACGCCCTCCCAGATCACAAGGAATAATATAAGCTAGCCGTGAAGGCTCGTGGTCAGCAAGGGCAGAGGCTGCAGAAGCCCAGATATATTCCTATCACACAGCAGTGGTTGGCAGAGCTGCCCTCTCACATCATACATCCCCCGAGGGCGTGCTGATCTACTTCACCCTGAATTAAACAAATGCTGAAGTAGATGGCCTTCGACAAGCCTATTACATTTTAATAGGTCGGTTAGATTCTCTCATACTGAGTACCTCTAGTCCAGGCGTTTCCTTTGCCTACACAAATACCAGGGTAAAAATAAAGATACGGAAAGTTATTATCCAAAAGACAGCAGAAAAGAGGTAACTCACAGAAATTTCAATCACACCCTGGGACACATATCAAAGAAAACAAACACATGGTTGCAGAACTCAAACTTCAGTGAACTGTCAGGAAAGAACAATAGTACAGATCAGAATTGACCAGAAAAGTGGTAAAAACTAACATTTGCTACAAGGTTTCACATCCAAGATCCAAATTTGACATTACAAAATACCCTAATTCAGGGAAAACTCTGTCAAATATCAGAATGTATTATTCCAAACTTTCCTTATTTCACAAAGCCAATATCAGCAATCCTTTAATAAATGATGCACACATCAGGCAAAACCAAGGGCTGCCAGGAAAAAAATTGACTTTAGAAAAATCTTTGTTAGAAGGTGACATTTTTTTCATTACTATCTATTGCCATCAAAGTATACAGATGGCTTTTTCTTGTGTAGTAATTTTATTCCAGTGGAATTTCAATTTTTTGGATGAAGTTTCTCTTGATTTATTATAATATAAAGAAGACGGAATCTTCTCCTGAGTCTTTTGAGACGCAAATCAATGACAATACTGTTAACCAAGAGGGAGAAGGAGAGTTTCCAACAGGAAAAATGCTTGCAAGTGTTACTGCTGCCATCATCAGACTGGTTCAGAGTGCTAAACACACTGGACAGTATTTTTAATATTTCTGAACATATTTAGAAACAGTGCCAACAGAAAAGAGCACCACTGGACTCATAAAGCAAATGCAATATTGACCATTTCACAGTTACCTGATGTATTCTCCAAGTGCAACCACTTCATAAGTATCCCTGTCACTTCCAGTTACTCTACTGTCACTTTAGTGCACCCGTTTGAAAGAAAGATGCTGGGAATTTTGAAAGACAGTTTAAGCCAAGGTTATTCATTTATTCTGATACTGAAAACTCACCTCTAAAACCTCTACTGAAGACATAAAGCTCTTGGAGTAACACAAATACAGAAATTCAGATTCAACGAACATGACATCCGGATTCCTTTTGCACCTTTGTGGCATGTCGCGTTTAACAGATCTTGTGTCTGAAGATTTATAGCAAGGTATGCTGACAAGCTCTGCCATTTAAAATGCTAATATTCAGGCTGACTATCAGCACTTAATTATTCTTAGAAACCTGACTCAATAAATTTCAGC